>NC_142850.1:3939393-4242424 GCF_061612785.1 Hesperophylax consimilis
ATCTGAAACCAAAAAAGTTGTTTTTTTCTGAAAATGATTTATACAACATAACGCTGCTTTTCTTTCTTTGCTCTGCTGAGGTCGGCAAACAATTCCCGGTAAAAACATATTTTTTTGGTATTCAAACATATTTAACATTTTTGATTTCGTTTCATACAAGTACAATTTTGTGCACAACAGTATTTTTCTTTAAATTTCTATTACCCACACAGTTCGGAAAATCTTTTTTTTGGCGTTTAAAAGTTAACGCCCGACAGCAACCACCCACGTTCCACATTTCCTGAAAACATAAGTTGGCAAACTACTCATATAAATTAATTTTTCATAATCATGAATACGCCTTCTGTGAAACTTTCTCGTTAAGTATGGATGTTTATTATACGTTAGTGGAAAGTTTTGCTTTGAGAATAATAATACTGCTTGTTAATCTCATTATGAAAATGTATTTAAAATATGAAACAATTTTGCTACTAATTCACTTACGAGCGTTAATACATTCATGTTTGAGATTTAAACCTTTTTGAGTTGTAATACAATTTGTGGAACGATATTAATAAACTGAATTTCCGCAACTTTTCTTTAATAACTTTAAAAGGTTTTAGCCATCAATGTTACATATCATTGAAGAAGAAGATAATACCGATAAATCTAAACGAAAAATGAAATAGAACAAGACACAGAAAAAAAATAACGGTCTCATCTGGGAATCGAACCCATCTCTGTCTTACCGGGACAACGTCTTCAACCATTGACCTTTTTTCTGTTATGTATATACAGGGTGTATCGGCACGTACCCGACAAACTTTAACCAGCTATTCCTTAGCACATTTGGAGTAAGAAATGTTATGGGCACTTTGCTGTCCGGTAACATTTAAAAAAAGAAAAAAATTAGTATTCATATTTTCACCACATGTCACCAATGTTTTATCCTTTGTCAAAGTTTGAAAACCCGTCTCGCAATATTTTGTTCGAGTTTCGTTGAATAATGCACGTACGTACCTACGTTGGCGCGCTTTTACAATCACAACGAAATGGCACGGCACCATTCGTCTCATTTTTAACTATTATTATTTAGTGTGTACCACAGACATAGGAATTAATAGACGAGAAGATAATGGCGAGGGGTAAAATCAACTGTTGAAGAACGAAGGGAGTAAGGCTGACTGTGATTCGTCAATAAATCAATCTGACAGTAAATAGGCATCTCGCATTATAATATCACCATTTACTTCTTAAAAGTAAAATCTGCTTTTGAATGAATAGACATTTTTTACATGGGAGCGCAAATTACTCGCCACGTTATGAACAAATTTGCGAAGTCCAAATTCGGCAAAAAAATTCGGTTCTATTTTCAAAGTCGAATATTTCGTTTAAGTATTTAGTTAAGACACTTTTATAAATGTTCAAAATTTACTTCCCAGCAACCAACCAGCTTTGTGTTTCGCGTCCAGACGGTTCTCGATGTGATAGTATATGTTTCTAAAACTGATCTATATTATACGATGTGAATATGCTTAAAATAAAGTAAAATAATGCTTATATATGGAATGTAATATGACAATTGGGTTTATTCTCTTTTTCACATCTATTTTTACAAGTTTTCATAGTACAAGTCAACATTTTGCCATGTTATTTCGTGAAATGAACCGATGATGCCTCGACCATAGTTCGCACAAGAATGATGACGTCACGTTTTCAAATTTGACTTGAGGCCATACGCGAGCACAGCCGGCTCCAATGGAACCGGTATGGGGAGTGGGGATAATACGCTTTTAATCACTTAGGGCAGGTCTACTAATATTCATATGTCTATGGTGTGTACGAAAGAGCGAGGACACTTTTTGACACACTTGCTTATAACAGCTGTTGGACAAGAGAAACAATGCAAATAACAGTGACGGAGTGTGGATTTTTTTATTTATTTTTTGTTTTTAATGGAAAAAAAATGTTACCGGACAGCAAAGCGCCCATAACATTTTTTACTCCAAATGTGCTGAGGAATAGCTGGTTAAAGTTTGTCGGGTACTTGGCGATACACCCTGTATAAGTACATTTTTATTTTTATATCTTATGTTTTCTAAGTTTAATAACTATAATATTACTTAAGTTATATTTTTTAAAGTTTGTAATTAAATTTATTATTTTCTTAATCATATTGTGTTGTTAATTTTATCATCTAGATTTATAACTATTTGTTAATTTTTAACTACTTCAATTAATGAAATTTAGATCTTATAAAACATAACGCCGCCACTCCCCAACTCAAACACGAGAAATAATTTCTCAATTGAGTTGGGCAGTTTCGTTAAAAAAATATCAGCCTCAAATTATCTACATTTGTAAATGATTGTCATGTGTTTGTAAATTTAATCAAAAAAAATAAATTATCATTATCAGCAGCAAATGTAGCTCATATAATGGTGGAGGAAACAGAGAAATTAAACCAACAAAGCCTCGGTGGGAACCTGACGTATCTCTTAACTCAGTAACGAGAAATATTGATGCAAAATGTTTTGTCCGAAATTTGCGACATTTCTATCGCTGTATGTTTGCAGTAGTATCAGGACAATAACAGTCCCTAGTATAATGGCACTAACTCCTGATAATTGCCATCCCTGAACTACTCCCGGAATAATTACCCCCCTAACATTAATAGGCAAATAGGAGGAAAGCTTTATAATAACTAAGGGGCAGTCGTTCTATGGAAGCACATAATGAATAAGAGCTTTGCATGGGTCTCACCACTTTCCTAACCAAGGTATAAGGTAACTGATTGTTTAAGATCCTTCGACGTACACATCAAGATTCAAGTATTTGTATAAAATGAAACCACGATTAATTATTATTAACGACTGTAGATCCTCCATCGTTCTTGCTTGCGGCGTTTGTGAGTATAAATATTTACACCCAATAACAAGTTTACAGTACACAAAATATTAAAATAGTACGTTGAATAATTTTTTAAATATACTTTTAAATCTTATAGCAAGATACATATGGCTGTTTAACATAATATCACAGGGCAGTCCGATCATAAATAAACGTTATAATTGGTGATGAGAATTTTTGGGGCTTGATGAAGTCTTCAAAATAACAGACGCATAGTTTTTGTTGCACAAAACTGCATTTGTACTTTATTTAATGTTACGAGTTAAAAATATTCCCGACCCGAGCAAAACACTTTTAATAACGGTCAATGACTGACTGTTACTATTTTTTAAGAGAGAAGAAGTGAGAAATCCACTCGGCGAGGCTTTTTATAACCTAATCAAATAACACACACTGACAAGCTAATTATCAAAACAAAACACTGTCAAAGAAAGCCAAACAGATAAACAAAACATCTGTTTTATCTATAGGCCCTAGTTTTACTTCTGATCGCTAGGTGCTAGGCAGGAGCCTGTAAAATAACTGGTTGTGAACTTAGCTAATAGCTCGTACATTTTTAACAATTGGTCTCGCAGCAAACAAATCAAGCGCTTACCCCCTAAAACCAGTTCACCGAGAGTTTTCACAAAGAAATTAAATATAATAAATTTAAAAAAAGAACACTCGAATGGTCTTCTATAAGATTTGAATGGAAAGTCAGATACCTTTTGGATCTGGCCCATTTATTACGAGTCTTCTTACACTTGCCTGACATCGTATATCACCATACCATTTGAATTTCATGGTGATGGTGAAACTCAATCGCACAAATTTTAAGCAAGGGATGGTTTGGATTTTGGGTCACGAAATACGCCCACCTGGCATTTCTTCTCTTTTTCTTTATTATAAATATGGAGGGTAATGTCTGGAGTCAATGATAGGTGGGGGTAATTTCATTGTTCAGATTACACAGTTCTTTTGATAAAACAACCTCTACAGTTTTCTGTTGTCCCCAAACGACGACTTTTTTCTTTGATTTTCACAGTGTGTTTTTTGTTCTCAATTTATATTTAACCTAATCTTCTTTTACAGACGTTTTTTCCTGATACAATCAATCAAAACATGTTTTATTTATTAGTTCTTTCACATAAATGAAGTATTGTAGACCGTCGAACCATCCCTAATTGGAGAACATATTATTATAAAGCCCTTGGTGGCAGTATCTTGGAATAAAACTCCATTATTTGGGACATTTCTGAACATAACCATTTGCTAAAAACAGAGAAAGAACAAAAAAGATTTATGCAAAAATATACGTACTTTCCATTTTTGTATTCAATGCTCGATTTGAACACCTTATGCTACGTATAACTGAACTTCAACTTATGGGAAAGGAACGAAGAAACCGCAAATGGCACAAAACGCCGCTTGAAGTTGCTTCCTGCCTTTCCCGTAATTCGTTTCTCGGTTCACGTTTAAGTTCACAAATGAATACGTACCATTTGAAGCACGCAGAAAAATGTTTTTAGGCAAACATTTGTGGTTATCGTGGTGTATAAATGAAAAGATCTCTCACTCAGGTATAGCGTTTATTGATAAGTTGTCAGCTGATTTTACAATCACAATATTTCACGTTTATTATGCACAAATACTATGAACGCTCGCGAAACTAGACCGTAGTAAGTAGGTGCAGCCGACGATAGTAATTACTGAACACCGATAATATGCTCGCTGCGTCGGGCCTATTTATATTGTTCGGCCAGTGGCGACAGCAGGTAGTTAAATGGCAACTAAATCCTAGGCACTCGCACAGACTGTATGTTTCAGGAACCTTCGATAGCGTGGCAATTATGCATAGGCGGCAGACTCGTTCCTTCTGGCGAGTTCTCGTACTGTGTAAGACGGCCCGTGACGTATTGTCACCTGGTAGACAAGTAGGTACTTGCAGTACGTTGGTTGCTTTGTTTACGATGCGATCTGGATTGCAGGTACATAATTCGGGAGTAGGTACTAAGTAGGTCGAGCGGTTTATTATTAATTATTTAATGTAGATTTTTCTCGACGCTACACATTATTTACATTTATCTCTGGAACTATATTTAATCCACTTATCCCATGTCCTTTTTACTTCAAATGTATGGACTTCTATCAGAACTCACCAATCAAAAGAGCGACTACATTCTACATTGATCATCAACATTTTTAACGTCACTTCGAGACAGTTTTGCAACTATCTTTTGACTTATGTCGCAAAATAGAAAAACTGCCTCCATGACCTTTTTTTTCTTACATGTACCTGCAATTTGTAATCAACTCCGTAATATATTGGTGCATCATAACCATTTTATGGAGAAAGTGATTAAATAAATAAATGGAATGTTTGAGTTAGCTACAAGCCGTGTTATCGAGAACATATTGGAAGAAAGTATTTAAAATATTATTATATCAATTAGTTGAAAATTGTAATATTTAAAAATCTATAAAATTAAAGAAAAGAAAAAGAAAAGAAAAAGAAAGAAAAATAGAAATCATAAAAATCAATATAGAAATAAATAAACACATTCGGACTTTATGGTGGCTTGAGTGAAATTCTCCATCTCTGGTGTAGAGGCGCTCCCTGCCACTGGGCAACGGCCTGGACAAGAGTGTTGTCCGATCTCTGGTAGCGCTGACTCGTCCCGGCTATTCTGTGGCGCATCAAAGCAGCGAACCCATGCACCCTTCCTTCGGTGAACATATGTGAGGCGCTGCATCACCAGGGGAGGCCAAATAGGGCTCTGTATGCGTGGTTGTACTGTACTCGGAGTGTGTTCATTACGCCTTGTGTGTATGTCGTCCATAGCTCGCTAGTGTAGAAGCTCATACAGTATGTTTGGAAAAGTTGCTTCTTCACCGGAGGACTGCACTTGTTGAATCTTTAAATAATATAGTAATGGTATTTCTTTACTCTCCTCACTAGGGTATCCTGTGCTGACGTGGACAAAACTTAATTATAATCCTGTTTCATTTTATATCTATAAGTAGTTATCGTAGTAGTATATCGAAAGTATTTTGTTAACATTGAAAATATTTTTGGAGAATCTAGCAGTCGACAATGGATAACTGGAACCTGCCCTGATGTATCATAGTGAAGTATGGTCCTGGCAGATAAAGGATGAAAGTAGACTCGATAGTGTAGAAATGAGATCCCTGAGGTGTAGGTGTGATAAAACCATGTATGAGTAATGAGTTAGGTTAAGAAGGGAACGCTCAGATGATTTAGGCATGTAGAAAGAATAAACGAAGAAAAAAGTGTAAGAAGAATATATGACGATAGAGATAATAGAGATTAGAATGGTAGGCGAATTCGGGGATGCCCGAGGAACACATGACACCATCGAGTGAATCGAATAGCTGAGTCGGGCCATGTCAAGAGTCAGAATAATAGAAGAGTATGTATGAGATGATGTATGAATGTGAATGAGGCAAAGAGTGTGTGCCAAGTGTCCTATCTGCGTCAAAACGGCGTGATGGTTAGTTAGTTAGATTAGCTAGTTAAGTTAGGTTGAATGTAAATCAGTTGATTAATATTTTACTATGCATGGAAAAAAATGATTATTTTTAGATATAGATCAAATGCAACATTTGCTTACGCAGCGATTTATAAATAAGCAAATAACGATATCGGGTAATGTGTATCTAGAAGCACTCGTAACCAAGTAGATTTTGGATGTGGAGTTCGAATTTAGGTAGAAATCTAACCTTTAGCCGAGTTCTTGGCACGAAAACGCCATAACATGTAATCAAATAGATATGTATCAAACTAAACTTCCCGGCGAGATAGCTTCTGATAGGAGATTCGAGGGAATTCGAGGAAAATCATCTGAAAGGTGTGCTATAAGCATTTTCTTATTGAATGGAGAAAACTCCTTCCCCCTTTCCCATTTTTATTTTCTTACTTCATTTCGCAAACGTTGTTTTATTTTATGGCGCATGAATTTTAAATATCACATGAATTTATTTGATTTTGAATTACGACACCTCATACGATATTGATATTCAATTTGTAGGGAATTTTGTGAGACTGGATTTGTAAGTTCCTAGAATTGGGGAAAATCCTTTTGAGATTCATTTGAGAAACGGTATCTTTCTATTTGTATAATCAAGTTACTTTTATGTATAAAGGAAATAAGCGGTTCACAGCGGTTTAATGAAGTACCTACTTATGATAACAATATTGAATATTGAGTTATTTATGAAGTACCTATATCATCTCAATTTTGAATATTCAGTTAGAAATAATGTACCTACTTAAGAGTATTATCTCAATTTTAAAAATTGAGTTAGTTATGAAGTACCTACTTATCATCTCAATTTTGAATAAGTTAATAATGTTGTAAGTACTTATAAACTCAATTTTCAATATTAAGTTAATAGTGAAGTACGTACTTATCATCTAAATATTGAATATTAAGTTAACAATGAAGTACCTACTTATCATCTCAATATTGAATATTAAGTTAAACATGAAGTACTAAATTATCATTTCAATATTGAATATTGAGTTAATAATGAAGTGCCTACTTACTATCTCAATATTAACCCTAGATTCATAACCATTCGTCCCACAGACCGCACAAAACGTAAATTTGTTTCTAGTGTCTCGAGTGATAGAGATAGAATGATGACCTCTCAAGTACCTTCCTAGATCGCTTGTTTATTAGTAACGCGGGTGCGCTTGCCTCGCAGTGAAGTCTCGTGGACAATTTATAGACCTTTGAACGTCTGAGAGACGAATGTTTATGAATAGTGTAACTTTTGACGAGACTGCAAGTTATTTTGGAAACATTGTTTTTTGATAAGTTCTGGTTATACAGAGTAAAAGTAAGTATATGATATTATTCTATACGAGTTATTATTTATATACATCTTATTTTATCGTTCAAAATGTATTATTGTGTGTATTTTACATCAAATCTTATTATTTTATTTTGGAATAGATGATCGGCAAATTGATGACTATTTGAATCGTTCATCTGTTTCTGGTGATGATGATTTTACCAGTCAGCAAAAGGATGTAGAAATCAGTGATGTTGAAGATCAGATGGAATTAGATGAAATGGTCCCAACAGATTCCGACAGTGATAACGACATGGTTACGTAAAAGACACGAAACGCCAACTTTGAAGAGATGCCTAAAAAGGAAAATCACAGAAGTTTTAGATGAAATGCCTACCATTGCCACAACTGGTCCAAGTGGTACTCAAAAAAAGGTTTTTGGTTATTGTGATTATAAAAAACAGCATATGACAAGGTTCCAATGCAAGTAATGCAAAAAGTATATGTGCATGGACCATCGCGGCCTCATGTGGGTGGAATGTACCGATGAAATTTAATTTTAACTCGTTTATTATATTTTTTGCTACCTAATTAAACATATTAAAGAGTGCCATACTCCATTTATTTATTTTATTTACAAGTACCCCAAAACTCGTCACTTAAATTTAGTCGTCTGTGAGATGAATGTTTATGAATAATGTTCCTCTTAGATAAGGTTATGAATCTAGGGTTAAATATTAAGTTAATAATGAATTACAACTTACTATCTCAATTTTGAATATTGAGTTAATAATGAAGTACCTACTTATAATCTCAATATTGAATATTTTTTTTACAAAAATGTATGTAGTGATGACTTCAATATTGATTTTTATTTTAGTTTATACATTGGGTACATTGAAATATTTCAAAATGTGTACATCAAGATTTTGAACAATGGTTGCAAAATTTTTTTTTTTAAATTGGTTTACAAATTTATGAAATTATCAAAAGAAATAACTTGATACGAATAAAAATGTTTCAGTATGTTTTAAACATCAAATTTCTTACGTTCACAACAGTCGAGCTCGGAATTTACAATCTAAAAAAAGGAGCATAGGTCGCTTATCATCTCCATATTGAATATGAAGTTAATAATGAAGCACCTAAGTGGATCCCGAAGCGTGTGTATTTTTAAGGTATTTAATGAGATATTGATAAAATATATTATGTTATGAGAACATGAAACCATAACAGTTTGCATGTCAACGAAACCGAAATAAGGAATGAATTATAAACTGTACAGCTTCAATGTAATTTTGATTTATTTTTAGATTGTTTTTAAATTATCATCTTGAACATATTTTCAACTAATTTTACCAACCAAACTGGGCAACGGTTTTAGGTTGGCACACATTTCGACTACGAAATTAGTTCAGCCATCTTTTTAATAGAAATGTCTAAACATTGTGCTTTGTGCTGACAAAGGTTTTTTGAAAATCTGCTGTGGTAAGTATTTGTTTTGTTATAAATACGTTCAAGCTGCCATACACTAAGTGAAAACATTGAAAACTATTTTTTTTATTTTTTTTTATTGAATAAATAGTTAATACATATCAACAAACAAGTCCTGCTTAGCCAATTGAATTGACTTGTCAACAGGTGCTTAAAGTTTAGTTTCATATACATTTTATTAGTTATCATTTACATCTTATATCTACAGAATCAACAATTTTTTCATACAATTTTTCATACATATTAAAGTAAATTTTTTTTTTCCGATGGTCAATTTTTAACCACATATTTAACCTTATTCATAGATTTACATTGCTTTATAGTGTCAGGTAATAAATTAAATATCTTCGGTATGTTGTATTCAAACGTTTTCTGTCCGTATTTATTATTAAATTTCGGAACTATTAACCCGTCACTGTGCGTGAATCTAGTACTGTATTTATGTTCTAATTTTTCTTTATGCTGCGGGGTAAATATATATTGAATTATGATTTTTTGCCATAGAATAGCCTTAACAGGTAAAATTTTGGCACTCTGAAACAGCAACGGTGTATTATGTCTCTGTTTAAAAATATTAGGGACGACTAGTAATTTTACAATTGCGTTTTGTACAACTTGGGCTTGTTTCAGATTGGTTATACTAGTATTTCCCCATATGGTTAATCCATATCTTATAATAGATTCTGCCATTGACATATAAATTATTTTAAGTTTTTCAATTGATAGGAAAAAATTTAATGTGTACATTCTGGCAGCAACTGATCTGAGTCTTTTACAGGTTTTTTTAATATGTTTGTCCCATTTGAAAAAGCAATCTACTGTAACACCAAGATAGACATATTCCGTAACTAATTCTAAGCTTTCACATTTACAATAAGTCGGGATATTTTTATGGATGCAATTAAAATCAATCATTAACTGATACAAAAATCAATCATTAACTGATAAAAAGTAAATACACCAATTCAAACCTACTAGGAGCGATTCGGACTGTGGTATCATCAATTAGTAAAGGTAGATGGGGTAGGAGGTGATTGGAAAGTATCAGAAATTTAAAATCATTTCAAGCAAAGTTTCCATTCTGAAGGATGATATTTCACTAGGGTTGCACTGAGAGGGACTTTTTTAAAGTTCACACAAGAGGAACAATTTCCCTCAGCGCCTATCATCTTTTAAGAATGATGTGCGGAGGATCTTTTTGAGGAGAGGAAGGCAAGTAGAAGGGAGAAAACTCATATCAATATTTTAAATGGAAAACACATATTTGTAAACTCGTCAAAAGGATTAGGAAATGTATTTATATATTTATAAGACTTAGAAATATTCTTAGACTAGAAAACCTAAAAGAGTGTACTATGCGATTGTTCAATCTATATTACAATATGGTATTATTGGTTGGGGAGGAACATATAATACAATTTTGAACCCACTTAAAGTAGTTCAAAGATTGGTAATCAAAGTAATTTTGAAAAAACCGTCAAAATTTTCTACCGAAATTCTTTTTACAATTTTCAAAGTACCTACAGTAGACAAAATGTATCAAAAATATTCAATACTTCAAATTTACAAAGAAATACAGTCAAATACTCATAACTTGCAATTCAATACATCAGCAAGATACCAGAAAACTATTAAAATCCCAAAATTTAACACTAAGCTCATTCAAAATACCTATCTTTATCTAGGCATAATTTATTTAAATAACCTTCCATTAAATTTAAAAAATATCGAAAACATTCAGGAATTTCACCTTAAATTAAAAAATTACCTTAAACTATTATAAGTCCATAATACGTTCACTACTTACATCTAGAAGTAATATTGTTTAAATCTTGTGTTGTTTCTAATTAATTTATTTTCTTTAATACTAACATTTACATAATTGAACTAGAATTCCCTCACCAAACACAAGAGCATTGTCTCTTCATTGACGCTAGTTCCTCCGAGCATCTTCCATTGTAATATCGGTGGAACAAGGACAGCATTCCTACCTAAGGCCTGTGCTTAAAAGATTGCAATCTGAATCTTTCAAACAAATCGCCATTTTCTGCAAAGATTCAAAGTTTCTTTTCAAGTATTGTACTAATCTGGAAAAGGAAATTTATTTTATCCAAGTTAATGAATTTATCCTAAGTGACTTGTGATTATTTTAATAGTATTAAGAAAGTTGGCATTTTTTTGGAAAAGTGGCCGTACATTTGTAAATGGAACATTACCCATAATACTGTATTGCATGTTTTAATCTTTTAGTAAATGACAAACCTATTGTTTTCATGAGTATATTAATCACCTTATTATTGCAACAATACTGGAACTAACGCAGAACAAAATTCAATAATCCATCGCTTGCACAGATTAGGCAATGAATATTCCAACATCGATCACGCTGATTGTCTATTATCATATAAAAGATGGATACAACAAAAATTTTCGAGTAATACCATACCATCATAATGATTATGTACTTCAGATTAAAAACTACTAGTACTCTATAAGTAGAAGCTGATATCAGTGCATTATATATCATAGTCTTCATAGGTACAATGTAAAACTTTATCGGACTGTCAAGCAGTGTCGCACATTATTATTACACACGCGATTCTCCTGGTAGATTTACGTAATTTATTACTTTTGTTTCCTTTTCATATTATAATAGTATATATTTTATTCCTTTCATTTTCTAATAGTATATACCTATCTAATATCTTTTATTTTATTTTTTACAAACTCTTAATGCCTTTTAGACATTTTATAAGCACTTCATTCTTCCTTATACTACTTTTTTTGTATATTATTACATATAATTTCTTACTTTGACTTATTACTATAATACAGATTGCTACTTATATTATATTTATATCTCTTTTTTGCATACTTTTAACCTTACTTACTATTTACTGATTATACCATTATACTTACATTTATATTGTTGCATTCCTTATGTTGCTGTACTATTCTCTGTAAATTAGTATGTGAATGGCACATGTTGTGCCGTATATGTGAAATAAATAAATAAATATTGAATAAACCGCAGTTAACTCTTCTATATAATTAATTATGTTATTATTCTATTTCTCTTCTCTCCCCTTTTTATTTATTTAATAAACAAAACAGAACAATATAACAAAAACAAAATCCAAAAACAGAACTTAAAATTTATGTTACGATGTCAAATATTCTTCCTCTTACAATATCTGGCTAAAGGAACTTGATATTTGGTTCTACCAAATATGTATATGAAATGCAATGCAACCAAAAGATACCAATCTTTATGTGTTAACCCTTTATTATTATGTTCATGTATCTCTTATTTTATTACTCTTGTTATTTTAATAAGTTTGGTAATAAAAATCAGCTCTTTAGGTATCAAGTATTCTGAGGCAGTCATACAAAATATAACTTAAAATATAAGTACTCTGAGGCAGTCATAAATAATATCACTTAAAATCTAAGTATTCTGAGGCAGTTACACATAATATCATTTAAAATCTAAGGCAAATAGTTACTTTTAACAAATAATTATAAGCAATAATTAGTCGCCTGAAATATCAATACAAATTGAAAATATCTCCCGAGTAAAAGTAAATGCCGCCAACGGGAAATAATTATTGCTAACGGCGATTAATTATCGCTTATAATTATTTATTATCTTTTACGCTATGCATAAAACCTTGTCTTATAAACATTAGTTAATCATTAAAAAATAAGTTATTTTTACACCCGAATATGAAATATTCCCAGAAGTTTGAACATAAGCAGGTTACTTCTAAAGTAAAAAAATAACTTGGAAAACAATTATCAACAAATTTCCCTTTTCATGGCGGAAAGTCGTAATTAATAAAAAAACCATTAAAAAGCCCGACATAATTTCCATTTATAAGAGAGTTTTTCTCCAAACCATTACTCGAAGTTCGAATTATTTAACACTTTGGAAACCGTTTGATTTTTATTTGGAAAAATTAAAACTTTCCGCATTTATTTATTTTACGCCTTTCATTTTAAATAGTGCAGTATTCATTTTGGTATTATTGGAATATCATATATCATATTTTTTAGTTCACACAAAAATGGCTGCAACTTTTGGCAATATGTTCTCCAGTACTCAATAGCTATAGTAAATATTTCTCCGTGGTTTAGTTTTCGTGTGCGTGGGCTGCAACAATACACAACCCTTTTTATATATTTTTTTTGTGTGACACCTCACAAAACACACTTGTCTGCACAGTATAAATATTCGGTTGGACAGCGTTGCGAAGCGGGTTAAGGTAGGGGCTGTAGGAAGGGATTTATTATTCCGGGTCTTGAACAAGCCCAGATTATATGTAGGAGGGAAAAAAATGCGGTAGCTCGTTCCACATACGAGCCGTTTGACATAGAAACGAGTCGAAGAACCGACTCCTTTTCGCGGGCTCCAGCTCAGAGGTGGCTCCCAAATTCATTTGTTGGGTGAACTTGTCATTTTTAATGGGTTAGCTGGTCACTATTAAATTATCTGACGGTGTTTCTCTATTTTTTAAATTTAATTTCGAATTTTTTACATAAGTTATAATTTATATGAAAAATGAGAGCCACCATTCTTCCTTGTTCCTCGCAAAATAAATATTCCGTAGCAATTTAATTTCAGGATGACATCGAGCCTCGTTTTAAGCATTTAATATCAAAATAAATTCTATGTGTGAACGAAAAAAGTTTCTTTTTATCGAACGACATCTGCATTTAAGTTTTACATTTTATTCAATGCATAAAAAAGTTTACGATTTACATACTAAACATCCTCGGAATAAATTATTAAAAACTTCGTTGGAGACAAAATAATGTTTTGTTAAATATTTAATAATTTCTTTAAAAAGGTGAAAGGCGTATATTTATGAGGTACCTACATAATTTAGATAATGTATATCCTCCAGTTAGAAGGACTTTGTATTAAAAAGTTGGAAGTTACTCACCCTTCAGGATGGAATGAATTTTTGATGTAACTGCGCTAGCAGGCTTTTCACTCAGTATTGTTTTCGAGAGTTGGCATGTTATTTCTAAATCTGACAAAGACAGAGGAAAATAACAAAGAACAAATTAAATTGTTCATTAACATGGATATTTACGATCTGGAAGAAATTTTTGATATCTCTGTCACTTGGTAAAGAATGTAAGTTGAATTATATTATGATAAATGATTTGATATTTTCACGGCCGGTAGAATTATGGCGATTTATTTTTAGGTATTATGGCGTAATGCGCTACCTCCTTCTATAGCCAACGTTTTGGACAGCATTGCAGTATTCATCATCAACACGTCTGCCCTGATGATGGACACTATAATACTGTCCAAAACGTTGGCTAAGCAAGAAGTAGCGCAACACGGCAAATTTTAACCAAAAATAAATCACTATAAAGTTAAAAATAGTTAAATATTAAATTTATTGAAAATCTCTTCAAATTATTCGTAATCCGATCAAAAACACGGTTGCAGGACGTTTCCTGATAATAACATTTCTTAACATGTTTATGCACCTGCGTTTGTCTTGATTATATATAATGATGATTTTTATGAACACGTGTATAGACAATGTGATAATACATTTATTTTTTACTAAAAGTTTCACAATAAACCTATGAATTCATTCATTGAGGGCCCGAAGTCTTTTTTTTAACAGGATTACGAATGATTTGAAGAGATGGACGATGATAGCCAACCTCTGACATGAGTTGGTACCGGAAGAAGAAGAAAAGAAAGTAAAATCTGACCACAAAAATAATTATGAGGAAAATAGTTTAGAATGTTTCATGTTTTTGAAATTACATTTAAAAATGGGGCGTTAATTTAACATTTTAAAAGCGTGTGGCGAAATGTGTTAGGGGTTGGAGAAGTGCGTTGTAGGCTGGTGTCGGCGGAGGGTTGCGGTAGTCCACTTAGCTTTTCCGCGTCCTTTGCGTCTCACCCTTAATACAATCTTCTCGTGCATAAATATTCTTCCGCTTTCTGAATACTTAAATACTGTAAGGAATAAGACCCCTAAAAATATTTTTTCACAATTTTTATGAACAAAAATCGATTCTTCCCTATCTCCATCTCAAGGTAGACGCGGCAAAGTTTTAAGTTTTAACATAAATTTGTGATGCTTGAATTGGTAATAAAATATTGAAAATGAATCACAAACTTTAACGCTGAATTACAAACCATATTTTAAATACATTTGCACTTGCGTTAAAAAAAGAAGATAAATTTATTCATACAATGATCTAATAGTTTTTGCAAGAGTGTGGATTTTATTTGGAATTATTTATTTAAGGTATCAATCAATATGAAACATAACCTAGCAATAGGGGAGACTTAGGCAAAGCGGATGTGTTAAGGGAGATATTAAATAAAACACTCAATGTTTGAATAACATAAAAACTTTATAAAGTGTAATGTTAAAAAATGTTTGTCAACAAAAGTAAAATAAATGAAAAGGTTATATTAATTAGAATGATTAAAATAATGTAAATTTATAAAACTCTTCGTATTGTTCACTTTGTCCTGGTACCCCGGCTCCGGGCAAAGAGAATTGGGAATCAAATTGGAGCAGAAGTAAAAACCATATCCACTATGAGGTACATGATTCGTGAGCCCAACTTTTATACTGGCTGCATTGAATCCAATCCTCTGTTAATGGTTCTACATAATTTTAGTCACAATTAAAGCAAATCAATTTTTTTTAACTTTTAGTCCGCTGGTAGATGGGCCAAGTTTTTTTCTTTACTATTTCATTTTTTTTTTCGAATGTTGGCTTTATTTTTGTCTTTTTGTATGTTTTTTATGGGATATGTAATACGCAATTGCACATAATCAATCAAAAAGTTCATTCACTCAGGCAAAGCGAATGGTCCATCCGCTTTGCCCTATTCGTTTTGCCCAAGGCAGTATCAAATAACATTTTGTTAAAAAATAAATTGGATTTTGTATGTCCCGTAGTATAAGCGAAATAAAAATATCAATGTAGTACTATAATGTACGTTGAATGAATTTGTCGATATGTAGATAAAATAGTTCTATTTAGAGTGAGTCTTGCAAAGAGGGAGATGAAACCTAAGCGATTGTTAAATAAGTTAATGTCTGTATATTATTATTTATTTAAAATTCAACCCGATTCAATAGAAAAAAGTCAACATAAATTTCAAAGATAAATTAAAACCACTTGAGGAAGAATTAAAAATGATTAAGACACTGGTATTTTAGACACTCCTGATTTACTCAACCTTTCATATACCAGCTAGAACTACTCGATACAAATTCTTTTTTAGTTGCAAAAATAATGTCAGGACTGCGCCATTTAGATTGTACTCAGATTGCATGCAGTTGGATATCGTGGATATTAGGGTGTATCGATTTTTAACTTTTTTTTGTTTTCAAATTCCAAGTTAAAATAAAGTTGCTACTAGGTACCACAACTTACCACAAAAAGTTTTGGATTTTTAAAAAAATGTTTAGGTCTCCCGCACAAGGCCGAAAATATTAATTTTTTTCAAAAAATATCAAATTTATTTAAATTTAAAAAAATAAAATCCTAACTTTTGTGGTAAGTTGTGGTACCTAGTAGCAACTTTATTTTAACTTGGAATTTGAAAACAAAAAAAAAGTTAAAAATCGATACACCCTAGTGGATATGTTCAACTCCTATGAATATAGTTACAACAAGGTACATCCCTCAATAATTTTATAATTTAACACTAGCACGACCGGGTATTGCTCCATACCCATAAAGACCGCGACCGTCATGTTGACCGCTGATCATATGTGAATGTAATTTTTGGTATATCATTAAATAAATAAATCAATGATTGATGATACTGCTTACTTTGTTTAATTAAGTACACATTTGCTAGAATATAATATACATAAACACAAACGAAACGAATATTCGTTGACTTGAAATACGAGCGCAAAGATCAACATGAGATAGAATACTAATAAATGACACCAAAAAACAGTGACCAATCAACGTACAGATTAAGATTCAATGATATACGATACCGAAATAAATAAACAATAAATAAATAGACTTATTAGTACTATCATTTTGCGAGGTTGAATGTGTATATTGAAAACTTAAAGGGAAAAGTTTGCAATAATCTCATCCTAGTGGCTTTAACCGTCACATTGACGGCGGTGGTAGTTGTAGGTATAAATCATTATAATTAAAAAAGTAAATAAGATACGCATTTGTATTTTCACCATAGTTATAAAATCAAGAATCATAAAAGTAGAAAATAATCTAATGAACACAATCAAATAAATATCGTCACTTTACTTCAGTCGTTCTAGTGTTAAATAGCAAACTTTACTTCAAAAATGAAACAAGCCGTAATTGTTGAATGAAACACTAGTATATATTGAATTATTTCGTGGATAAGAGATAAGCCGCCATAGCTCAGTGGTCAGCGCTGTCGACCGGAAATCGGAGGGACACGGGTTCGAATCCCGTTGGCGTCATGTATCTTTTATCAGGAGATTTTTCAATGTGGATGAGTGTTTCAGGCGAATAATTATTGCTTGTAAAATAATTGTTAACTTTACTTCACGTTTACTGTTCAACAAAAAAATTATGTACATGTTTTTAAAAGCCCAAATGGGTGAATAATATAAATAAATAAATTTTGAATCATTTATCTAGGGTTAAAATACGTTGTGTATAATATACGATGATAAAAAAAAAATTAAGGTACCTAGGTATTTGTGAGTTTTCGGAAGATAAGTTGATTCGAGTTTGCTCAGGCCGAAGGACCACAAAGAGAGGCAAACAAAAATTTATTATTATTGGCTATAACATCATCATATCGGGAATGGCATCATAATTCCTTTTCAAATTCTGCTTTTATTTGAAAGCTTTTGTTTTGCTATGCAGTGATGACATTTTCTGTACCTCGCATCGATTCTGAAGGAAGTAGTCACAATGCACAACGCAATTTCAAAACTATGCATTGTAAACAATTCAATCACAAAATAATCTCACATGAATAACAAGAGTCCCAACTGCTCCCGAATATCCGGAGCGTGTGAGACTCGGGCTTTCACAATTGGATTATTGTGTACGGCTGGAAGAGAGTGAAGAACGGAAGGAGATGAGATAGAGGATGATTAGAAGGTACTTGGCTATTAGCCTTAAGTAAATTTAATCTATGATCCTTACTTGAACTATTGGAAAACAATAAACGAACAGGGATCCTAATATAATATAATATTAATGAACGAAATTATCTTCTCCCTATTTCTCAGTATGTTCACAAGATCCAAACAATATAACACATTTAAATAAGCAATAAGCAGTCACGTCATTAATAAACAATTAAGAAAACATTAACATTTAATGTGCGGAAAACAGATTTTAAAGTACTCCACAGAATAGAGAATCTATTTTCACAATTCCTTTCTCAGTAAATCGGTTTAAATGGTAATAAGTCATTTTACACATCATAAAAAATCAAATAGAATCATATAAATAAGTCGTCTCAACGTAACCTAGCCACAGTTTGAAAATGGCATTGAACGCCGAAATAACTGTCATAATAATGAAAAACTAAAATACTTGCAGAACTTAATAATTACACCGAAAACTGAACTCTGGCGTCACGAGATTTGCATGTCTTTGGAAATCGGGATTCTTATTTAGCAATGTTATATCCAGTATGAACTGTGGAGATTTTAAATATTCACTTGACTATCGAAAAATGAAACATAATATTAGTAAAATATCCACAAAAATTTCTAGACTGAAACAAAGTTTCCATTATGCTGGCGAAATATCCACAAAAAATTCTAAACAAACCAACAATGAACCAACAGCATTCTATAATGTGAATTATTTAGGTAAAATCTAAATTAATAAAAAAGAGTATAGAGAAAAACTGGAAAACTCAGGCGTTTACCTAGTTAACTTTTCTGATTGTTTGTCACATTACACATTATTATTTAAACAACGCATTAGTGAATACTTCACAAATTGGGTGAATGATAAAGGTGAATTGTCGAATGTTGCGTCAAACCTACTAAAAAATACACACTCGTTCGATAAAGACAGAGATATTAAAGTTATCTGCAATAAAGGACAGAAACCAGATAGACTAGAATCCTTAGAAATAACCCATCTAACTTTAAAAAAGTACATCCTAGCTTTGTAATGTCTTATTTTAAAGACGGGTTGTTTCAGGGAATTTGAACAATTCTTCAATAATTTTCAAGTTCTGTGAAAGTTCTTTTCAAATTATGTTATTATTTTAGTTCTGTCAAGTAACTGGCCTATAATTATGTAATCACATTTTACCAAGAGTACAATAATATTAGCAATCCTGACAACTATAATTAGGTGAAAAACATTCAATTGCGATATTCCCTAAATTAATATAAATGAATCTATAAAGCCGAGGTAATTAGACATGCTGGTGATAGCCAAATTATTTGAAAATAAGTTTTGAATCTGACGAAACAACGAAGAAGGAAAAATCTACATAATTATAAAAAAATCATTGTACACCATTCCAATCAATCTACAATCCTTTCCCCAAATTTTACGTATATAAACTTAATAATTGTACCATTCCAAAGCTGGCTATAATCAGTTCAAACCGGTCACGGTAAAAAATAAAATAAGTCTAAAAGATTTTTGTTGTTTGTTTTTGGGGTGTTATGCCGTGTTGCGCTAACTCCTTCTTTAGCCGACGTTTCGGACAGCGTTGCAGTGTCCATCATCAGGGCAGATCCGGTAGATCCGAAGATGTAGAACATGAATAACACATCTTCGGATCTACCGGATCTGCCCTGATGATGGACACTGCAACGCTGTCCGAAACGTCGGCTAAAGAAGGAGTTAGCGCAACACGGCATAACACCCCAAAAACAAACAACAAAAATGCTTTTAGCCGTGAGAATCTAAAAACTTACAAGTCTAAAAGAGTTTAAAAAATTTGTTTTAATTTATCATTATAATAGAATTCCACAACGAATTTTCAGCATCAAAAATTTATATATTTCAGATACTCTCTTGTAAGATTCTCACTTTTAAATTGTTTAAAGGGATAATGATTAAACTGGTGGAGCCGAGTTGTAACTAGGAGTACTAATTGTGAATTAATTCCTTTGTTTGAAACAATACAATATTTGTCTCAATAATGTAATATTTTGCGAATAAATTGCTCGCTGTGTTACACGTGTGGACGAAAATAATTGTTAACATCTGGGACAACAAACACGTTGAAATTTCAATTGTCATGATTCATTTTGATATGTTTTGAATTAAAGATCGTACTTTCGTAATTATTCGCAACATGTTTACACTCCTTCAACTAATTTGAGACATTCGTTTAAAATTTTATCTCCAGTTAAAAAATTTCAAATATATTTGTATGTTCCATTTCCATGTACCGTGCTACAATTGTGGAAATTCGAGTCAGCAAGGCTGACGTAAGTGTAATTAATAAGATTAAGAAAGGGACGCTTAAATTCTTTGGAGATTTAGATACATGAAAGTGAATTGTAAAAGAAGCCGGGGATGCTTGAGGAAGATATGGAATACTTGAGTCGGGTTATGTCAAGAATCGGAATAACATAATATCATACACAAAAAATGAATATTGCTAATCTTATTAATTATTAAGTATTAAGAATCTCTTCAAATTATTAGTAATCCGGTTAAAACGGTATTGCTAGCCTTCCACGGTTGAATTTACAGTTTTCTGATCAACTTCAGATAAATTTCGAATATGTTATCACGACGTCGGAACATGTGTTCGAACACGAATTCAGACATCGTAATAATTTATTCGAAATTTACTGAAATTTTATCGGGAAACCTGTTAATTCATTCGTTAAAGGCCTTCAACACCGTTTTTAACCGGATTGCCTATAATTCAAAGAGATTCTTAGTAAATAAATAATACACATTTTGGTCTGTATACATAACTATGAGCTGCTGTAAGAATACAAATGGGCTAAAGGATTTGTGCCAAGAAAGAACCGTGGGGCGGTCCATCATATCTGCCTACCCCGGCGGGGAAACGGCGTGTTGGTAATTATTTGATTAATAGTCCGTGTACAAAATGAAATATTGCTCATTTCTGTTTGCGTTTACACATTAAATTCAATATGAAAACAAAATTTAACATTCTTATGCAATACATACACAACCAACTATTTAGACACACTCACTAGCCAATCGGATGCATGACCTGGGTAACAAGTTTGGGGGTACTCTTGATAGGTATATTTACTGATTCCATTTAAAGAATTAAGCGTAATCTAAACCAGCACTTTGTTAAAGCCTACAAATTATGGCGGCGATTGTTACGTAGTTTTAGTGATTTCTATTATATGTAGTATTGTTCTAATTCTATACTTTTTTATGTTACTGTTCCATATTTTACTAATATTTTTCCATATTAATATAATCTATTAGATATATTCTGTTCTTAAAATCCATTTTAATCCCGGATCGGGGAAAAATAAAATAAAATAATATGCAACAAAAAAATTTTTTTTTGCTTAAATATTTAACATAATAAAATAATAATAGAAATGTTATCTATCTAAGAAAATAAGTATCACTTTTCTACAATGCCTTACTTTAGGACATGATTCATAATGTTTTCAAGATTAAAAGTGAGAATTTCGATAGTAGTATCATACAATAGGCTTAACGTCAAAGCCTCCCGCTCACAAATATAAAAGAATTCGCACTGTATTGTGTCTTTTTCCAGAAAGCTGAAGAGTAATTTTTCACAATAAAAACGCTCCAAAGACGCAGTCTATCCCTGGCTTAAGATTACCACAAATTCCTGTATATTTGCATCAATATAACATTAAGAAGTGAATTTCCATATTCTTCAGAGTAATTATTCCTCCCACTGTCCTGAAGGCAAAGTTTCACGAAAATGTGGCTTGGCTTTCAGTATTATGTCCTCTATATCCTGCCGACACAAAGCCAAGGGTCCTTGCGTGTCGTGTTGGGCACGAAACCTTACTCGGAATCGTATGAAGAGGGTTGTCCCCTCTCTCCAACTGGTGTCTAATAGTGTTGATGGTGGGAATAGTTCAAGAAAAGGCGCTTACATGCGTTAATTTGTTGATTATTTTCAATTTATTGATGATAATTTGAATAGGTACAAATTTTATTCACCAATTTTTTTTAACGTAAGTAATTTAGTGGTGCGTTCATTCATTCACTTAAACTTATAAGGCAGTTAATTAATAAAAAAATTAAACTTGAATCCTTTGATTTTTTTACTAACCACCGTCATATTGTGGCCTGAAAAAATAAGTACTTGTGAAAGTATCATCAATGATCATTGTACAGCAATTTTTTTTAAAATAATCATTTCTTTTTCACAAACTTATTTTTTATGTAAGCCTGTACAAACACAAATAAATATCTATTGATTATATTTTTATAAAATTTGTGTTCAAAAGAACTGAAGTAAATGTTTTTTGATTTTATGTAATCTGACATTGACATCTCCGGATCCGAATTTGTATTTACTATGCAAAAGGCCAGCTTGGCATAATACCAAATAAAGGCAGTTAAATGATTTGTCAATAATAATATAAATACTGTCTTCAAAAGTGTGTATATTCAAGGTGATTTTTATAGCCTGATGGCAAACCAAATCTACTTCAAGCTTTTTCTGGTGCCTTGTCTTATTAAATATCCATTGTAATTGTTTTGTTTGATAGTTCTTATTAAATATAGTAACAAGCAAAGGGTCTCCTGAAAAAATACAATCCCAATGGCAGACACTTGACCTTTGTACCTTTGCTGATAAACTGAATTCACATCTAAAAGTAAAAATACTTCAAATTCATTGGAATTTTGTGATGGAATTGCGAAAGACTGATAGTGATAGAGTATAAATGTAGGTCTTTAAATGTCTGCTTTATAAAAAAAATGAAGGTCAAACAAAATCGATACCCATTTGTGGAATCAGCAGAACCCTTTAACTCTGTTTGTTTTCCCAGATAATACTTCAACAGGGTTTTTCAATTAGTAGAAATTGTCCTTCGTGTGTGAAAAGTAGGAAATTCACTTACCGACTCATTTGTAAGTGTGTTTTATTAATTAACGCCCAGATTCTAACAACCCTTGGCGTTTGTGACTAGGAACTAGGATGGGACTTAATTACTACCCAACTTCTGTCTCCAGCCAACAACGGTAGTGAAGGCATCAGGGGCGCATTGGTTTCAAGCTCATGGGACCGAAATTTTGGCTGATTAAGGCACGACAATTTTTTATGCAAACTTTTGTGGGCGTTTTCGCCAAAGTTTGTTCATTGCGTTTTTGACAAGATTTTTCATAGTTATGAATTTTTTAGAATATTGGAAAGTTATATATTTTTAATTCGAAATTTTATTTAGTCAGATAAATACAACTGTCAAGCCTTCATATATTATAATCAAGATCGGTGTAAGATTAATTTTATGGTGTCTGGGAAGAAGGTATATATTGCACAGGTATTATAGTAGTTGTAGGTTGCCCATATCCTCCGTTAATCAAGCATCCCCATGACTACAAATCATAGAGGACACACTACCACATCTATCACGCAGCAAAACAGTGCAGTGCGTGGATTGGTCATGTGCAATCAGAAGGATCACCTTATATGGTAAAAAATTATAAGCGCTAAAGCAAAAATCATGCCCATAAAAGGAATGATTAACTACGGAAAAGGGGGAATTAAGAGGAGGAGAGACAAGCGGGAACAAGGATAACGGCGAGACGGGACTTGAGTTGGGAGAACTCGACACTTCAGTTCCGAGAGCTGTGGATTCCAGTTGTGGGAGTCAGGAGTCTGGAGAAGACCCAAGGGTCACCCACACACTAAGGAGAGGCCAAATGCAGATTTACTCTAAGTGCTGGAAGGTTAAATCATATGAGGGACACGAGAGAAGCGACCCAAACGCCTCACATCGGTTCAAAGCAGTAGGCGCTTTAAATATACGGTACCTTTAACAAACGCAATGAAACAAAGCTATAACTTCTAGCATACAATTGGGCTTAAGATAATTTCGTAATTTTATTCATAACTTTGTTGCCAAATAAATGGTTTATCAGTATAAACTATGTAAAGTGTTTTTATTTTGATGGTTCCCTGAGAGATTGATGGCCTGAACTAGTGAACCTTGATTTAGTACTAAATCTGGCTAGCGTGTTTTATATTTTTTGACAGTAGGTAAATGTGTTAGTCCAAAAATTTTCGTAAATAAACAAAAATCCCAACTTCTAGTAAACTGGTTTTGGTAAAAAGTAAATAATAAAACGTAAAAGTAACGGAATGGAAAGCATAAAAGTACACATTGTGGATATTTAGTATGGTAAGAAAAGTTAAACATAAACTCCTGAAGACCATTTATTGGCAAATCTATAATTATTTGAATGTTACACATTTGAAACCATAACACATAGATTGCTCAGAAGTGGTTGGTTAGTGGTATCTCCAATTTGGAGAAAGTTTAGGCAAAAAAACGATAAGAGAAACTGGATTTGGCGTCGAACTTGACTAGAAGACATTTCAAGCAATGAACCGATTTTGATTTTTTTATCTCTCCCAACGAGTCTGTAAATATATATATATATATATTTGGTTTTACGCCCAGCCCGGCTTTTAAATGGATTTTAAGAACAGAATATACGCATAATATACGCAAAGCATGATATAACAGTTAATTGGTAAACTTAATACAAAACAATATTAGTAAAAATATAACAGTAACATAAAATAATATAGAAACTAGAACAATACTACAAAATATAAGACAAATCGATAAAACTACTTTACCAACGCTATTATAATTTGTATGATTCGACAAAGTGCTTGTGTAGATTACGATTAATTCTATAAATGAAGTCAATAAATATATCAATAGTACCCCCAAACTTATCGCCAAGATCATGCATCCTATTTTATAGAGAGGTTATCTGATAGTCGGTCGTGTGTGTATTGCAGAAGAATGTTACATTTTGTCTTGTATTCCTAGTCAGCATATGGAATTTAACTGTGGCATCGATGGCAGGACTGTCAATTAATTAAATGTTAATGACTCTGTAACACAACCGTGTCTGTCATAATTTTTCTGTCTGACAGCTTCTGTCTGACATTAGATGTAATTTTTAAAATCAATTGGAATTTTGAGGTTAAAATTTACATACCTAATAAATTTGTGCTGAACTCTTTCTATGTTTTTAGAGTGAACTTTATACAAAGCAGACTTAATAGGTGAATTGTATTTTGAACTTCTGACTAATTAAATATAGAGGGTTTTTATATAATCTAAGGATTTTAAATCAGTTACAGTTCTGCAAAGGAAGCCAAGTATCTTTAAAGCCTTTTTAGGTATAAAGTTGATGTGTGCAATGAATATAGTAATACACCGAAGTTTTCATAGAGTTTTCATAGAGTAATACACCGAAGTCACGATGTTTTAAATATTTTTATATCATAAATATTAAATAATTACAATTTTGGTGACTTTCTCAACTACCACACTAGGTTCTCGCCCGTATTATCGCAATCGCACATAGTTCAGTGAAGAACATCAATAATAAAGCGTAACGGAAAAGGAAATTGCTATGATAAAATGAAAACTAAAAAATGCACATCATTATAGAAACCATATAAGAAATAGAAATAAACATAAAACTATATAAATTACAAAGTTAAAACTGTTTTTTAAACAGTGTTAGAACTCATGCATTCCTTGAAGAAGGCTCGTCCCCTTTCAAATAGCCAATGTTGAACACAGATATTGAAAAGGGAAAAAGAATTAATTGAATTTATATCGGTGTATAAACTATTGTTACTATAGGTATTTTAGGAGCGATGAACCAGAATTGTCGTTGAGCCAATGTGGTTCTAGTTTTAGAGACCACGCATCTCAGGTTTGCTGAAAAGCGGGTGTATGCTTGATGTTGTGGAGACGCCAGCAGGTTATTTTTCCATATGTAGCACAATCTAGTCTAAGTAAATAACTGGCGAATATCTAAGACCCTAATTTTAGCAAATAGTTCGTTTGAGGGGTGGGTAGGTTGGCATTAAAATATAATTCTCAAAATTGGTTTCTGTGCTGTAATAACTGGATTGATAATAGATTCAGCTGCTAAACTGGTATTAATTTAATATTGTCTAGTAAGATATAATAATGAGTTTTGGAAAATCGTATTACTGGAAATTTCTGAATGTTCATAAATAAACCATTTTGTTCACACCATTGATAAAGTTGATCTATGTTCGTCTGTTAAATTTGGTAATCGTATACATTTCGTATTATTTTATATATTTTAAGTCGACAACAAATGCAATTGATGAATAATAAGATAAATATTGGGCGAAGGTAGGACCCTTATGTAACCCCACTTGTGGCCTCAAATATATAAGATTGTACAGAATTAATCTTTACGCTAAGCACCATATTGCTAAGATAACTCACAACCCAACTCAATAATTTATTAACTTTTGACGCCCGACAATCGGAGTTTATATTTTAGTATGTGATGTCGAACCTTGCCAAAATCTTTACTAAAATCAGTGTATATACTGTCCACTGGTTGTCTGAGACCAATGGATTCAGATATGTTATTTTCATAAATCATTAAATTACTTAAAGTAGAGCGACCTGTGATGAAGCAATGTTGGTTAGGAACAATACTGTTGTTGATTTACAATGATATCTAGTACTAATTTCACTAAAAGTTTCGGTAAAGAAGACATTATACAATTTGGTTTGTAGTTTGATATATCGTTTTAATCGCCTTTTTGTGAATAGGTATTAAATAACTCTTTTTCACTGAGCCGGAAAAGACCCACAAGATGAAGACTCGTTAAAGAGTTTATAAAGAGACTATATCAGATTACTAACACAAGTTATGAAAAAAATTGGAGGAATACCATCCTGTCCAGCAGATTTGTTGCTATCGAATGCTTTTTTCTATGGCTTCTATTTTGATGAAACATTGGAATAGATTTAATGACCCTTCCACATCAATTATCGGAAACAATATTGGCAGGAATGTCTGACGTCTGTGTCGTAAACACTTTTAAATGAATCAGAAAAGAGATTAACTATACCTTGGATACTGTCGGCCAATTGTCTTAATGTTATTGGAAAATTCACAATCGTTTTTGAGTTGAGATTTAGAAAAACTCCATATTTTATTAACATTTTGGTGTACCTCTTTTTCTATTAGGCTAGTCACTATAGCATTTAATTGATAATTCTTTACACTGTTTTAGTGATTTAGCAAAAGTTATGTTATTATTAGGATCTCAGGTAAGTTTGTATATTTTGTGGATATATTTTTTGTGATTGATAATTTTTTTAAATTCTTTTGTAAACCATGTGGGGTAGTTAGATGGTTTGAAGTTGACGTTAGGAATAAATCGTTCTATCGAGGTATTTAAAACCGAGTAAATTTTTTCTGATTAAATATTTAAATTATTTTCCTCGTCTAAAAATGATCAATTTCCGAGGTAAGGAACTCGATAATATTATGGTATTCAGCGATGGAGAAGTAATACGATGTGGTAGTTAGGTTTGGCGATCTGCCCAACATATTTGTTATAATAATATCTAATGGTGGCTTGTGTTTATCGAGAGGTTATAATAATTCATTAGTTTTCTGAACTAATATTTTTGATAACCCTAAATAATTCGATTGTAAGAATTAAACATATTGTTTGATTGAGCTAGTTCCAGCAAAATGGACATATCACGAATTTTACTGGATTTAGCGCAATGTAATTCAATTTCGTTTGTGGCAGATGCAATGTCATCTTGGTTGGTCCAGTCCGGCAAATTATAATCACCAGCAATTGTAAATTTTGCTTCTGGGTATTTGAATTTCAGTATTTCTATGTCCTCATGGTGGTTTTAAATATTTGCAAATCGGATTCAGGTGGGATGTAGATGCAGCCGATAATAATTTTGCCGTTAGGTATATTTAGCATTACAAAAACGTGTTCAACACTTGTGTGCTAGACCGGTAATCTACAGGATGAGATATTTTATATTTTTAGAGACGCATAAGATCACACCTCACCCATTTAACTTTTCGCTCGAATTTTGACTTCGATCAAGGCGATAGATAGTATATTGATTTAGTCCTAATTCTGACCAGCCGATTTCCGCATTTAACCATGTTTCAGTTAATAATAAAATTGTCATATGAGAAGGTAGATGAATTCATTTTAAGTTGCTGCAATTCTGTACGCATTTTTCTTATTTTTTTTAAATTTATTTATTTCTATATAATCTTTACAGTGTTCACATAATTATTTATATTTGTACATGATATATTTCAAACTTATAACTATAATATTATGTTGTGTGTAAGGTAGGTTAGAGAAGGTGTAACTGGATGTGAGTAATATTGTATGTTTCGTGAACACCTCACTAGAAGAGCCTGTGCTGAGGTGTTTACGTGGTTATGTATAGGTGTGACAAGTATTTATGTGTTGTAGAAGAAAGTTTTAATTTTATATAAGTTTTAATTTTAATTTTGGTTTATTTTTTTTTTTTTTTTGTAAATTGAATATTCATAAAATTTTAATGGTTTATGTAAATTGAATATTCACAGTAAATATGCAAAAAAAATATTAATAATATATTAACATATTTGTAAGTGTGAGTATAGTTGGTAAAATCTCGAAAAACGTGTTTATTTATTATACACTTTTTATGGTTTAGTTATGTTTGGTTTGGAGTTATTATTAGAACATTTTGATAATTTCCATTGAATCATAAAAAGTATGTTTTGTCATCTGTTTTTTGCATGGCTTTTGATCATTTTAAGAATTCCATTAAAATGTTTGATTCGTGAAACAAAATTTTAACCTTTTCTTTTCTCTCCTCTATTTCCTTCCAGTTAAATGTTCTCTTTGTTGGAGGATCTTATCCGGTTTAATTTTTATTCCATCAAGCAAAGTAATTTTTCTAAAAAGACTAAGTTTTGCCAGCTAAGAGTCTAGTTTTTAGTTTAGTGGGTCTGATTTTGTTTGAAATTTTACCACCTAGTCTGTAAATTTTAACTTCTTCGGTTTTGATCTCGCTATTTATTTTACTAACGACCGCTAGGACTTTTTTTATCCTCCAAGATATTATTAATGCTTGAGTTAGAACTAGACTAGGAGACGTTAGGTAAAATCACGTTATCTGTGCGGGTTTTGCGTCCCTCTATCTCAGCAAGCAAGTAATTAACTGGCGTTGTTTCTTGGGGTGATACTTTTCCATGGTCTTTTCAAATGTCATTACTTTTCCCTCAAAGTCTCTTACATTTACTCCTAGATCCTGCATGGTTTCAGAGAGGTTGGGTAGTTTGGTGAGTATTTTTGCCATTTGATCTTTAGTGATTTTTAATGAGGGATTTGTAATAGTAGTATCGATGCCAGTAATCTCTTCCTTGGCTTTATTGAAAAGTGTTTTAATTTAATAAAATTTAATAAATAAAATTTTGGAAGAAAAATTTGGCACTATACTTTTTGAAAAGAAACAAAACTTATTAGGGCGAGACGTAAGAGTCACTGCACACAGAAGTTAATTAATAGTTTTAAGAATGTTGGCACTAAAACTTGTTTGAAAACACTATTTATTTAGTTTTATAAATTTTGATATATTTTGGCACGATACTTGTTAAACAAACATTAATTATTCAAGAGCAAAACAAAAACTCGATAGCTGTCATTGACATGTTATTGTTGTATGCTCACAAAAATATATTTACATAGTTTATTTTTATTTCCGATTGTGAAAACACCCACGCATTTTTGTGTACATTTCATTTGAACAATCTTCGAATAAAAATAATACGAATGAAAATATAGTACGAACATTTACCATTTTAGAATAAACGTTTGTTCTAGAAAAAACAAATGTCTACCCCCACTAAAATTGTTTTTTTCTTTGGTTTATTTTGTGTGCGTGCGAGAAGAAGTCACTAACTCCGAAAAGCTACACGGAAAGAAATAAACATTGCTAATTTATTAAAAATCTCTTAAAATTATTCATAATCCGGTTACAACGGGATTGCAGGCTTTTAACGAATAAATTGACAGGTTTACTGATAAGTTTTTAGTAAAATACGAATTATTGAAAGAGCTATAAAATCTAATTTACTAGAAGTATTTATTTTTAATTGAATACATACATTAAATGTTAATTTAAAAACTTATCATTTGTTTTAATTTAACTAAAATTAATAATTAATCTCAAGAGATATTTGCTTGTCAGATATATCAATGAAAGTGAACAGGAAATATTCGATACTAAAAAAAATTGAAAGTGTGGAAAGTGACTTTTGCCAGTCAAGCAGCTTTACTTTTTCTACGTAATCACATTCAAATATCAATTTGGTTAACAATGGAGTCAGATATTTCTGTTTGCGCGGTCGCGATTTAACCCTGTGAGCACACTAACGACACTAGTGTGGGACACATTACAGCACGAGGGCTTTCTCTGGAGGACTATTTGTCTTGCGGGTACAAGCGACTCGTCTCAAGGTACAGTTGTACATCTATACAGCGTGTACCTCTAGGTAGTCTGTGCTGTGTTGTTATTATTGTAGTATCAAACTAACGAGAATTACGAATCCTTTAAGTGATTTGAATCTTCTTAGGGAACACGGCACGTACATTTTGATATTTGGATGATAGTTGAGATTAACTTGCTAATTAGTTGTGATATTTCAAATGATCGTATGTTCGTTTGTCTAATCGAATTTGTGATTTGTTGGTGAATAAATATGTTTGGGAATAATCAATACCTCCTAGATCCCCACTCGGGGAAACCGAAATAATTACTTTCCAACCCCTCAAATCATTTTTATTGTGCTTTGAAATCAACATTTCTTTATAATTTGATAAACGGTAATATCATAAAAAAATATTTTGAAGTCTCCCTGCTTCTCTCTGATTTTCTCCGTTCACTCCAAAAACTTAAAGCCAATCCTCTTCATCTTTATGATCACTTTGTATGTCTTATTCGAGTGCTGATAGTCTACATTCAGAGCTCTGGTAAAACCGTAATCGTAAAATGATTTCTGGACATACTGGTATCTTGAGTATATGATGATATTGCGGGTTCCTTAGCTAAACAAGGAGAATCTAACCCTATTGTTACCCTAGTAAACCACATCTGACATTTTTTCTATCCTCAAAGACAGATCTGCGATGTTTGGTCAGAGTATTGGCACATTGATAGTTCATCCAATGGATCCTGATTTGCCTCAGTACAAAGGACTATCCTATAAAAACGGTGGTTTAAAAAAAAAAACCATTTCTCTAATAAAGAACTTTCTTTAGTTATTCGAATGAGCATTGAAAATTGCTTCGTCCCATCTCACTTTTTTAAAATTCACGTGCTTGACTCCTCAGATTGAACGTTCTGTGGTCCAGAAGTGGGAACATGTTTTTCGGTTGTCCCTCTTTTAACAAATATCTTTCCTTCTATCTCAAGCCTTATCTTTTCTCACTTCTTCTAAGTCTCAATTCGATTCCAGTATATAATATTGAAATTTGCCAATTTAAACAAAATTAATTCATAAATTCACCTTCTCTCTCTCTGTAATTTGAAATGATGACCTAGAACACCCTTGAAAGGCGAAGGCCAGAAACATTTAATAAACAAGTTTCTGAACTGGAATTTTGTTTTCTAAATAGTTTAAAATGAAGGTATTATTGAATTATAAGTGACGGTTTTTGAACTAAATTTTGTCGGTGATTTTATATGAATTTTTGAAAAGAAGACAACGTTATTTATCTTGCCTTCAATGTTTTTTGTTGATTTTTTTAGGAGGAAAGTGGGAAACCATTTCAGCCAAAGTTTCAATTCCGAATGGTTGTCTTACAACAGGGTGATACTGAGAATATTTTCCACTCTGCCACGTGCCGGAATATTCTATATATTATTTTAAATGAGTAAATTGTAAAATAACACAAATTAATCTAATAAAATTTGCTCGCGAACGCCGAATTTGAACTCGCGACCTTCGGCTTGCTAGACGAGAGCCTTACCCTTCGACCACGTAAGCCGTCTGTGCATCTCACGGTATTTACAGCCAATTAACTGCACGCCACTGCTAGATTAGAAACCACCAGAAAGTCTTTTTCTAAAGCAATAAATGCTTTCAAAATACAGGATTTTCCAATAAGAGGTGTTATTTTGATATTCAATCGTAAAAGATCAATGGTTTCGTTGCTTGTGTGGTACGCAGCGCCGTTTTATTGAAAATAAACGTTATTCAGATCATAACATCCAATTTTGGCCATGAAAAATCATTAATCATCTCTCGATAGCGCAATCCATTCACCGTAACTGTTTCTCCAGCCTCATTTTTAAAAAAGTAAGGTCCAATGACTCCGCCGGGCCATAAGCCGCACCAAAAAGTCACACGTTGAGAATAAAGAGACTTTTCAACAATAATCATTGGGTTTTCCGAGCCCTAGATGCGACAATTTTGCTTGTTGACGAAGCCACCGAGATGGAAATGGGCCTCATCACTCAAGATAATTTGCATTTGATTCACTCAAGTGAATTTTAATAATTTAAATGCGCTGTTAAAGCATGTATCGTTCCATTTTTATTAATGACGTAGTTTTTACTTGTCAAATGTCGAAAATGACAGCTTCAATAGTAACATCTACCGAAATAGTGGGCTATTCAAAATAACACCTTTTATTGGAAAACCCTGTATAAACATTATTGCAGTTTTTATGTGTCTGAATTCCTGAGCTTTAAAACATCCAGAAAGCTGTTCGTGATATATTGATTATTCAATGCTTTTATTTTTTTGCTCGTTTTCATTGTATTTATTTACAAAATAACATTTTTTAAATCGGCTTGTCACAAAAATATGTTTTTCTTCATATTCAAAGAATGTCAAGTCACCCACCTGAGCTGTATATTATTCTTGACACTGCTATTTTTATAAAACCTGTGGGAAGATAACACGTTATTGTTTCGGTGTGAATTTTCAAACATGATCCTACTGAAGTGTAAAGATAATGTTATTATTTGCCAAGAAAGGTAATACATTATACTCTTGAACTTGACACGACATTGATACACCTTCAAAACACATCGTTATGTTATTATTTCACATTTAATAGGGTCACATTCTTGAGATTAAAGGTCTATGGATTCCAGGAAATCCTGTTGAAAGTAAGAGTCTTTGTAATAAGATCAAATAGATGTTTATACCAATCGAGACAAAAGAATTCATAAAGATTTTAAAACGTTTTGAAGAATTCAGGAAAAAATTGATCTTTTTCACTTTTTAAGAAGATTATACCCATAAATGTAATACACCATTGAAGAAGAAGATAATAATAAATAAATTTGGGAAAAAGTAGTTGCAAAATGATAAATCTGCAATATAAAATCGATAAATACGACTTTTAATAAATAGGTGGTCAATTTGTTTACGACGCCTGTCCCGTAAGATAAGAGATCCTGGTTTCAATTCCTTGATGTGACCGTTATCTTTCTGTTTTTCTGTGTCTTATTCTGTTTAGATTAATTAGTATTATCTTTTTCTTCAATTATAATAATTCATATTATTTATACAGTTTTTCGATGAATAGCCAATTTCAATTTGATGGTCGTATTTACATTGTAAAATTTTAATAAAATATCTATCGTATTTTCTGAAGTTTTGTGAGTTATTTATATTGTACTCGCTGACGTGAACCCGGCGTTACTCGGGGTTATGAATGGTCTGGAGTAAAGTTTTGAGGTTGTGAATTCTAGTGTACCTGACAGCTTGATCTATTTTTAAGTTGGAAATAATATTTTTCTACAGTTCCTGCCATGTCTTCCTCGGGCGTCTCTGACTTCCACCATTCACTAATTTATACCACATTGCTACTATTAATTAAACTACAGGGTTTTCCAATAAGAGGTATTATTTTGATATTCAATCGTAAAAGATCAATGGTTTCGTTGCTTGTGTGGCACGTAGCGCCTTCTCGTTGAAAATAAACGTTGTTTAGATTAATACCATCCAATTTCGGCCATAAAAAATAATTTATCATCTCTCGATAGCGCAATCCATTCACCGTAACTGTTGCTCCAGCCACATTTTCAAAAAAGTAAGGTTCAATGACTCCGCCGGACCATAAACCGCACCAAAAAGTCACACGTTGACAATAAAGAGGCTTTTCAATAATAGCTCTTGGATTTTCCGAGCCTCAAATGCGACAATTTTGCTTGTTGACGAAGCCACCGAGGTGGAAATGGGCTTCATCACTCAAAATGATTTGCATTTGATTCACTCAAGTGAATTTTAATAATTTCAATGCGTTGTTGAAGCGTGTATTGTTCCATCTTTATTAATGGCGTAGTTTTTACTTGTCAAATATTAAAAAAATGACAGCTTCAAAAGTAACATCTACCGAAATAACGGGTTATTCAAAATAACACCTCTTATTGGAAAACCTTGTACATTATATTCACTTTTATTCTACTCCGTATCTCATTCCTGTGCAAAAATAATGCGTTAAGTCTTTCTCAGGCGTCTCCAACTTCTTTTACCATTCAAACCACTCTCTTAACACTCTTGCTACTAATAAGAATAAACTTTGAAATTTTCAGCGATATCGGTCTAGTAGTTTTTGAGTCTATAGGGGACAAAAAAAACAATCATTAATTTTATATTAAAATATTGAAAGATTTATTTAGGACGGGTTGCACCATAAGTTAAATATAATTTTAAACACATTATTTGATTTAAGTGGACTTGGCGTCTTGCACCACAAAATTTAAGTCGTTAAATGCGTTTAAAGAACTGTCAAAGTTAAATACCCAAAAGCGGCCGTTTAACCGAGTTAAACGTGTTTAGCCCTACTCTAAACAGTACTGTCAAAATTTTTTAGGTTATCTCTTCAATTTCTGATTGTGGTTAAAATCTCATTTTAATTTGTATTCACAATGAACATTTGGGATTTGTATTCTGACGATCATGAAGAAATTATATTATAGAAATTATAAATAAACACAAGAACAAATTTATTTGAAACACTCAGTGCCAAGAAGTTTCAAAGAAGATTTCGTCTCAGTAAAGAAATGACATCATTATTAGTGCAAGAAATTGAACCTCAGTTAAAATTCAACACCAATAAAAACATCAGCGAGGTGCTCGTCACCTGGAGCTAACGCTCCTTATCGAGGAGTACTTTGCAAGGTTGTAAACTTCTAATCATACCTACAGCATTCTTATAATACTTTAAAACAATATAATATTTAAAACAAATAAATAAAAACAAAATTACTCGGATAATTGTTTTATTTTTAATTCCAACAACAGAAGCTCTTTTTGTCTTATTTCATCATTATGTCTATTTGCTTTAACTTTTTCTTCATAAAATAAATGAAAACACTATTAAACCACACACACAATCACAAAATATTTTGACACTTCAAGTAAAATGAAACATCGTAGCTGTTTTATTTACGCGTTAATGGCGGTAAACACGCGGTAACTGTTTTACCGACGCGTTAATGACGTTTAACTAAAATCGCCACTGAACTGCGTGGTGCAGGACGCAACTAAACGCATTTAAGTTAAATGTATTTAGGGTCTTAAATGCGTTTAGTTAAATAAAATTTAAGATAAAATTTGCGATAGTTGCTGCAAGCCGCCCTTAGTCTGTAATTTTTAGCTAATTTGCTGAAATAAATAGATGTTTGCTGTGTGGGTAGGTACTACATCATCGTCCACAAAAGAGAGCATAAGTAAGTTAGATTTTTGAGGAGGAAATAGTAACATTGATCCCGGTATTGCAGCCGAGTCGTCCATAGCGTCTGGTTCGTACCCAGGCGTCGCCTGTTCAATCTTCTGAGAGACCAGCCCTTCATCATTGCTCAAGCAACATTTTACTGATGTTCACTATGGAAGAATCAAGAATTGTTAGGTTGTTCCTTATCCGAGAATGTCCAAAATCATAATCTACATAATATTCCATGGCGGCTTCTATTTAGTTTAATTTCAATACAATGAACATCATTCCAAGTATTGTTTTAGTTTGTATTCTATATAGTGTGTATTCTATATAGCTTATATTCTATATAGTTTGTATTCTATATAGTTTGTATTATATATAGTTTGTATTCTGTATAGAAAATAAAACTATATAGTTTATATTCTATATAGTTTGTAGTCAATTCAAAATAGGTATTTAACTTCTCAGGTTAATTTGTGCGGTTTTGGGAACAAACACCTATTACTCGTAGAGTTAATTTGTTCGCTTTTCGGAACGGCTCTTATGGTTATGGAAATCGTTGTGTGTCTCTTACCGCCATAGGTAGAAGTATGAAGTAAATGGTGTTAAAAGTTGTTAAAAAACACAAAGTTTGAAATATAATTATGATAGAGCTTAAACACAGTTTGATTAAAACAAACACATCTATGAAACTAACAGTTACGACCCCGATTTGAAAAAAAAATGTAACTTTGTGAATTGCACATGAATTATTTTCATATGAATAGACCAAAACAAGAGATGGTAATGATATTTATAATGTCTTTGAAAAGATGTATTTTATTTAAATTTACAGTAATTTTATTATTTCTTTAAATTATTACTTTTTTTAAGATTTTATTTTTTCGATAACTTCACAAATATACACTTTGTTTGGATTTTATTGAGAAACGGAAATACACGTAAAAATGTCAGACTTTCTGACAGCATATTTAAAAATGACGAATATGCCAGAGGTATGAAGGCCTTAATAATATTTTATAATTGTACGCACACGAAAAAAGTGCTAATTTTAAGAAATTTAATTTTTACTAGTTGAAATCTAAGGCCACATGTTACGTAAAAATTAATCATTGCACCATAAATTTCCTGAAATTTCTATCCTCTAGATTTATTTTCTCAGTACCAAGTTATCCTGGTAAACTAAATATCAGACAGCCTTTTCCTCTCTTAAAATTAGAAAACTTTTGTAATTAGGTCACGTTAATGGACAAATGATTTTAATCACTATCCTAACTATTTGTGCTACCACAAAAAGTGTGTCATTTTAACGAGCTTGCTGTAAAAATATTGGTAGAATGATTTTATAACTGACTATTCACCCAAACATTACGCCGTTTCTGAAAGATTAGGCAGAGAAGATGGTCCCCTATAAAACTATATCTTGAAACACACTGCAATCACATTCTTCTGTCATTCATTGACTCTTGACATAACTTGACTCAAGTTTTTGATTCACCTTATCGTTGTCACGTAACAAATCAACACGTTTAAAAACTCCCGCGAATTCAAATTAGTTAGCTATCAGTTGTCACCATTGTTCGCTGTGCGCATGCGTTCGCATTGCGCACGGGTTAAGTTGGCAAACCGCACAATGCTCGCGCACGCTGGCTGACGAAATCACCAACGGCCCCCACATTTAAAATCTAACCTCGGCCTTGACAACATGTGTGCTTTGCAATTAACAAAGACGCTCCCGTAGCGCGCCTAAATTAACGGCTATTTTTGTGCAAGTACTTTAAAAACCGGTATCTAATTTTGTACCAATTTACGATAAAGAACTGCACGCGCAATGGCGCGTACAGTACAGAAGATATCCCGCCACATTAGTGATTCATGTACGTGTTGTTCCTCCTGCAAATTCATGTAAGCTGATTAATTACCATTTCTCCTTATGTGCCTTTTATGATTAGAATCGTGTCAACATCCAGGCCTGCCAGCCAGAACTCTTAAATATAAAAAGAGATTGTTCCTAACAAACAGGTAGAAATATTTAGGATGTTAATAACCCTTCTCATTTGTGTATCTGTAATGTAATTGAACTTTGTGAATATATTTTCATACTCCCATTTTGTGTTTCTTTTGACGAATATGGAGTGGTCGACTTGGCATTTGTTCCCCGTGTAAAAGCCCGTTGGCTGACCTAAAACCTGAAGATATGGAACTCTATTCTCTACCACCTGAGCTAACGCCGAAATGTACACTGGTAAGACTCCGTACAAAGGCATCTTTTTTTACATCGTGTATTGTCTACCGCGGGATTCCCGACTTCTTCCAACATGTATTTTCTTCTTCTAATATCCCCTTTATATGTCCAAACCAAAGCATCCCTTTCTTAAGCATATTCATAAGACTGTCATAATTGGTTTTACCACACGTTTGCCTAAGAAATCTCATTGTAACAGCATTCAGTTTACTTCATTTCTTCCTCTCCCCGTTCTAACCGCCACACATCAGGTCTGAAACCGTTCCAACAGGCTACAGCATCATGATGACATAGAAGCCGCCACTGGCTGGTAAGACGGCTGTCACCAATGCTGCCCGGTGTGACGTCAACGCCGCCAAATTCACGAACATGTCGTTTTGGCGGTAAATCAAAAATAGCACATTTGAAATTGTCAGAAAATTTTCGTTAAAAATCGTTATATTTTTCTTCAAAAAAAAAAACAGTGAAAATACCCTTTTGTGGGCTATTTGTCTATGGCGTTTCCTTTCATTCTTCTTCTACATTCACACTTCTTCAATATCCTATTCAGCCGTATTGTCATTTGCGAATAAAAAGAAAGTCTTCTTAAAGACACAAACTCATCTCCTGCTCCAAGTGCACATCGTTCAACCATATAATAATAATAATAATAATATTTTTTTAAATATTAATGTTTAGGGATCTATAGGATTTATAGGCCCTGTTAGGAGTTCTACCGAGCCGAACCCTCTGATATGAAAATATCTGGAGTCGGTGAATTATTTTCACATTTGATCTCTGGTGAGTTGACGTGTTGTTCTTGTATTGTTTTGTATTTATTTTGCTTTTATAATGCACTTGCATAATGTTGATTGACTAGATGATCATTTGTGGACAAGTGTGTGGAAGGGTTTAGTTTTTCCTATGGGGAAGATTTAACCCGGACATAATAATTTTTATAAGTAATAAAAAAAAAAGTGGGTGTGTCAAGCCTACGCAAGACAGAAGTGAAACTTCTAGTTTCAGCTGATGCTTGGCGTGGCGCAGTTCGCTGGTGTCTGAGAGAGAGGAAAGAAGAGAAGAGAGAGAACGTTCGTGAGCGGCTCCCCCACCTCAACAAGGTTTCACTTCAAAAATGCCACAGCCGAGAATCGAACCTCGCTTAACTGATTGAAAGCCAACCACGCTGAGCACCAACTGTAAGCAAAGCCGCATAAATTGATTATATTATGTAGGTTCTGAAAATATGAGAGCTTGTTATGTTTTATAATGTTACCTACATCACACCCAAAATATAATATATTTTTAAAAATAATGTACAATGTACAGAAATAGAATCCCACACAAGATCGCGTAGTGCGCTCTAGCGAACGGATATTTTATCAGAGGGAGATAGTTTTAATTTTTTTTTCTGTAAATTATTACATATTATCAAAATAAATAAATTAATTAAATAAATGTAATACAATTATCATAATATACGGATTAGATAATAATTTTAATCCAACACAATAACGCAAAGCGCGCTCTAGCGGAGTAATGTTTTATCACAGTGAGATAAGTGTTTTTATTATTTTGCAATATTATTTTCTTTTAAAAAATGTTCTGACCTACTAAAAAATAAGATATTGAATGAAAAAGGCGTTAAAAACAAAAAAATAATGTGCGATGGCCGAGAATCGAACTCGGATCAACTGCTTGGAAGGCAACTATGCTGACCATTACACCACCAACGCCAGTTGTCGGGATGAGCTAAGAAGCATTTATATGTTACTTCAAAACTTTGACTAGATCAAATGAACTTTAATCGGTGGTGGGGGTACCCGCATTTTCGTTTCGGTCATGAGTCGGTTTTACTCCGGTCCTCGAAATTGCATGACGCGCGTAAAGAAGTTTCACTTCAAAAAAAAAAAATCTTTTTATTCCAGAATGTGGGGAGGTTAGTGCAATCCCACACGTACCATATAGATATTTTTTTTGTATAATAGATATAATAAATTAACAAATAAGGACAACTATGCATGGTATGGTCTTAAACAGTATTGCATACTGTTTTCGTGCTCTCTATTTCGAAGACCAAGACTTCGAACGTACTTGCATTTATGATTACCTCGATCTGCATTGGGTCAGGAGGGGTCATAATGAGACGGAACTAAAATCGTTTATACTAGCTTACTAATAAATCTAGTTTGTTATATACATTTTATTTATAAATATACATGGTGTCCGGGGGTAAGGTGTATAAACTTTGAAATGTGATTCTACATGACGGTAGAAGTAAGAATAAATAAATAACCTAATAAGAAATTCCATTGTTTTTTTTTTCCAACAAAAGTATTTTCCGTACAAACCTATTTACATTAGAACTAAATTAAAATTTTGGAATTTCTAAAAAAGTTATTTGAATTTTTTGATAACGTAGAATCACCTCCCGAAGTTAGTGCACCTTATCCCTTTTTCTATATACACTTTGTTTATAGATATTTAAACCGTCTTTCATTATGTTAAACATTTTTTCAAACAATTTTAACGGTTACAGGAGAAAAAAATCTAAGGTCTAGGTGTAATTTATAACCTCAAAGTGGGGCAAAAAATAAACTGCGGTGAAAAAAAAAATACAGCTCTGACAGGATTTTGAATATATAAAATAAATAAATTAAGATGGCTTTGGTTAAAAAAAATCTTTGCTACTGAGAAGTTACTTTGACTAACTTTATTGTTAATTTATGGTAACACAATCAATTTTCATAATGATCTGATTTTAGATTTTTACGACCTATGCCGTGTTCCTTCTTCTTCAGCCAATGCTTCGGAGAGTGTTACAGTACCCATCATCAGGGTAGCTGTAATGAGCAGGATATCTGACTTGATCATAGACACTGTAAAGCTTTCTGAAATATTTTCTAAAGAAGGGGGAAGCACAACACGCTATAATAACTCAAAAATAAATCACGGTAAAAATTTCAAAATGTGTAAATATGTCTAGCATTTCTTGGTTTTGTATTAAAATAGGTTATTCGTTATGTATTGGAAATAATGTTCTATTTTTTCCCAACTTTTTTACTGTCTCATTTAAGGTTAAACGCAACGCTCGTTGTATTCTACGTGTTCACAGATGGCGTTAATTAATTAATTTTGTTTAAATACGCTTTTGCAAGGTATTGCTTTACAGTATTAAGACAAATTATTTGTTTGCGCCCTCATATACGCAATATGAATATGAATAAATAGTTTTGTTCATATAAAAACTCAATTCTATCGAGAAAGGCATACAAATACAATATTGGATTGAATCATCGGTAAAATATTGTATTTGTGTGCCTTTCTCGAAAGAATTAAGTCTTTAAACGAACAAAACTATTGATTCATATTCATACTGCGTATATACGGGCGCAAACAAATGATTTGTCTTAATATTGTAAAGCAATACCTTGCAAAAGCGTATTTAAACAAAATTCATTAATTAACGCCATCTGTGAACACGTAGAATACAACGAGCGTTGCGTTTAACCTTAAACCCTCTATCATCCGTCAAACTTCGTTCATCCTCGGGGCCTATCACGGTGAAATCGATGACTTTATAACATCAGATCAATAGGCATAACTTCAACTCCGTTCGTTGATAAGCCAGTAAAATTATTCAAAACGAATGCTTTTAGCCAAAAATATATATATGTTGACATTTAATCAAAGCTAATCTGATTATATGAAGGCGGCACTACAATTAGTCCATAGCCAACATTTATTATCACTTGTTGATCGTGCTCGCAAATATCGCTAACTGACCATAGCGACGAATATGGTCCAAATCGTATTGACAAAGGGCTTTATCTATTGACCGTGCTATACCTACTGGACCCGAGAAAGTGTAGAAAATAAACATCCACTGACTCTAAACTTATTCACTCACAGAGAAAAATGATCCATTTTTTTTTTTTTTTTTTTTTTTTTTTTTTTTTTTATTTTTTTTTTTTTTTTTTTTTTTTTTTATAAATTTAATTTAGATTAAATTTGATAATATTATTATTAAGTTCTGCAAGTGTTTTAGTTTTTTATTATTGTGACAGCTGTTTCGGCTTACAAGGCCATTTTCAAACTGTGGTTAGTCCACATTGAGACGACGTTTTTATATAATATAGCTTTTCGAACAAACAATAATTTAGGAACAAGCCTTAAAAACTCTAAAAGTAAAATCCCTATACTCAATAACAGTGGCATATATGAATTAAAATGTGACCACGCCGATTGTAACGCCACTTACATCGGACAAACGGGGAGGGCATTCTCAACTAGATTCCAAGAACATATACGATGTTATAATAATAAAAACACATCCTCGAAATTCGCAGAACATCTCTTGGTGAATAATCATACCCCACTTAACAACAAGGGACCTAAACCATTGCATATAGAAAAAAAGGGCATTAGATTAAATTTACTTGAACAATTAGAAATCAATAAACGAACGAATGACCCAAATTTAACACTAATTAATAAAGTACGGAAAATAATTTACTCACCACTTCTTAGTATTTTCACAAAACCCAAGCAGTATAATGCACCCAAATAATTCATAGCAATAAAGTCATTAGTAAATAATTAAGAACCCATTACCATTTACTGAGGGGAAAACATAGATTGGTTTAACCAACAATAGATCATGTCATCGGTGTAACCAGTAATAAATCAATGTATGCACCTTCAAAATTTACATTTGAAATAGTATAAAAACGTCGTCTCAATGTGGACTAACCACAGTTTGAAAATGGCCTTGTAAGCCGAAACAGCTGTCACAATAATAAAAAACTAAAACACTTGCAGAACTTAATAATAATATTATCAAATTTAATCTAAATTAAATTTATAAAAAAATTAAATGGAGTTCTACGAATTAAACACAAAAACAATAAATAAAAATGATCCAGTTTAAAAAGTGACAGCATTCGAACTTCCTGATAAAATATATTAGTCATCCAGAATAAATCTCGAACACGTGTCCTTTTTCTAATAGATATCATGACGGAATGCTACAGTGTAAGTATGTCAGTATCAATATCAGCATTTGTTTTAAGGCGACATATAAGTCTCTAATAACGAGGGTTTACTCGACGCTGACATTTTAATTATTTCTGATGAGGGAATTATTAAAATCTCAAATGTTTCTAGAGAAATCCTTACGGATGTAAGTTATTTATTTTAAAGATTAATGAAATAAGGACAAAACCATTAAAATATTTTAATAGGTTTTGAAAATTTTATTTTAGTTTTTCAACTAAAATAAAATAAAACTTAAACTAAAAAATAAAATTAATAATATAACGAACTCCCCAATACAACGGTTTCACACTATGGGAAACCAATACTTAGGTGATGTCGATATATTTAATATTAACTTTGCGAATTTTGTGGATTACGTAAAAGACTTATTTCAACACTATTCCTAAATGGAAGTTATATTTTTGTAAACCAGTCAAATCGCTGTATTTTTTAATTTATGTTCTTGTTATTTTTAATTTTGTTTCTTGCATATATTATTTTTTAGTGTAATTTTATTTTTATTATTTCTTTCTTATATTGTCATTTAAATTGTACCACCTACATGTAAAAGCCCTCTGGGCGTTAATAAATAAATAAAATAAATAAATAAATAAAATTACCTTTAAGCACCAGATTTTATTTATCTGGACGATGAATTAGTAACTTAACGAAGGGTCTCTCTAGAAAGATTTGAGATTTTAGTAGTACGTTCATCAGAAATAATGAAAATAAATCCCACGAAAATATCAATTTTTTAAGCCTGCTAGGGCAAAGTCGACCATCGGTCCGTCCCAAAGATATTAGAAGAACGAGATGTGCTATGAGCAGTTCATACTGTGTGGAATTGTTTTGCCCAGTGTCGCCGGTTTTGTTCACCAATACTACTGCACACCTTCGCTTACGCTAAGGTATCCGCACTAATACATAGAACAGATTTCTGTGCGTACACGTCCCGATAGTATTCAAAGTACCCTAATTATGTAGTACTCCGCCTACGGTCCGGCGGCCAACATAGCATATCTGGTTCTTCTAATATCTTTGGTCCGTCCATTACGCCGGGCCGCGCGTCGAATATTTTTATGCACGGCTGCTTCACTTATATTGTTAAGATTCTGGCTTTATACTAAGTGTTTTGCCGTCTTCACAAAAAAATTGATTTTTACTGATACTCTGTTAGGAACTCTTTCAATTCATTCGTTATAGGCCCGCAGTCCCATTTTTAACAGGAATACGAACAATTTGACCAGATTATTTTATTAATATTTAAAATTTAGTTTCTTCCGTCCTTGCTCCAAGTAATCATCGCGCTTACATTTTTTGCATATTCTTATTAATATCCATTCATTACATTCTTCATACGCCAAAGATCAAATCAATTACTGTCCGTCTTTCGATTTCAACAGCATTCACTGACTGAATTGATACAATGAAGCAGATTCTATAATCCGTCGTTTCTCTTCATTAAAGAAACGCTGCTATGATTAAACGTTCCCCGGCAACATAATTCATGCTACATTATTGAATCGTTTAATAAAAAAAATACCCTTCAAAGTGTAAAGAAAAACGGTGCGCCCTATCCGCTCCAAGTAACCTGGACTTATAAAATCTACTTTATCTTCCGTAATTAATGAGTCTTTGTTAGGTAAAAAAAATGGTTCTGGCGCCCGGGAAGAGAGTTTTAATAAAACGCACAATGTAATTTATAAAAAAAGAGGGATGAGAGATTTGTAAGGATAAAACATTTGATTATTTGAATAATCTAAAAAGGAATATTTATATGTATATTTAAAAAGGTTCGAAATTTGAATATTATGTCAAGAAATAGATTTAGCGGGGATATAAATTTACCACGAAAGCTTTTCAATGTTACATAAATATGGAATTAGTGCCACTTTAAAAAGCTGTGTTGTTTTTCATTCTATATTGCATTTCCGAATTTGTGTAATTTAATCAAAGAACAATATTAAACGTATTTTTCTTTGTTTGTTTCATTTTTACAATCTTGGCCGAGATATCAAAGCACTCCGACTACAAAGTTAAAATGCTTTTTTTTCAAATGATCTTTGATTTATTATTTTTTCAATACCAATTTTTCTTATTTTGAACGAAAATAATGGATTCGGTAAAAAATACCGTGTGAAAACACTAAAACAACTTTTATCTTCCTTCTACTATAGATAAAGGTATTATTGGAAACATCCTATTGTGAAATGACCTATTAAAAAAAATTGCAATAAAGTTTATAAATATTTGAATGCCGTATTTATTATGGATTTAATAAAACAAACTGAAATTTTCTTTCACTAATCTGAAGGGTGTAAGAAATGCAAATAGATGAGGAAGAAGGAGGTTGGGAAGTACCTGGCTGTTCAGATCTGATCACCGAAAAAAGCCAAACCCGTTTTAAGTGACGCTTTGATTCTGAATGGCGGTTTTTCACCAGGGCGATTTCAGAAAATATATACCAAAATGAACAGGCCGTGAAAATAAATATCATCAAAATTCATCAGATTTCTTATTGGCAGAAATTAAAAAGACCAGCAAGATTTTTTTTTCGACATAAGTTCTTCAAGTAGCTTACTGTATTTGCGTTAAATGATGATCGATTTCCAATTCCTCAGAATACATATTTTTCAAGTAACTTGATGCATTTTATGATGATGTGGGAAACAACACACATTTTGGTTGATTTTATTGTGTTAGTTTTTATTCAGATTTATTAATTACGCTTACATTGGTGAGGTGCTGTGACTGTCTATCCAGGAACTCTTGTGTTGAAAGCAAGCTCAGCTCATAACATGAGCGGTTTACAACAAAAATATTAATACCAACACAATATTACAAATTAAAATAAAAGGCAAGCAGCATCTTACCGTAGAAATTCATACTTGTTTAATATTGAAACACATTTATGGTTATTCCAACAATCCGGGTTCCTACCTAAATTGCCCTTTCCTAGTTTTTATTCCATATCCTAAAGGTCTTTGAAAAAAAAAACAAGAACAATAGAAGGCCAAAAGCAAGTATATTTTTCGCCGCCTCATAATAATGATTGGAAATAGTATAATTTATCAGCCCCAATCATCATACATTTAATAAATACACTATTAAAATATAACATATAATCAAATAATGGTTCATGTGATGAAACAATACAAGACCACATAATATTCAAGACCAACATCAGAACTTCCAATTGAAGCCAAAATATTCACCAGACCTCCTTTCCCACTCCTATTTTTCTTTGTGATAAATACGATTGTTCATTCTTATTGTCTTATTAATAAGAAAAAAATAGGTTTTAATAAATTCGTTTATGTTTAATTTGTTTTGGCTTATGATCCAAGATGGTGACAGATTTTTATTTCAACTTATTTGTGTTCTGACTAATGGCCAGTGGAAGTGCACTGTATAGCTTTGTTGCAAAGAATCTAAAATTTCTCTGGCCAAAAGTTGTTTCAGCGAAGGAATAAGTAAGAGATTATATCCCTTGGCTTGAGTTAGAATATATTTTTGTTTATTATGACGGGAAGATATCGGCATTTGAAAATATATTTAGTTATCAAAAGTAATGAAATTAAATAAATATAGCATCTTAACTAGAAAACAGAAAACTGATTACTAAAGTATTAAACACAATAGAACAGTGAGCTCTGGCGATGAAACTACACCGCTTTTTCTATTCATTTATAGTAATATGTTATTTTTCTGTCTTCCACAATATGAGTTTTCGAAAGAAGTGTCGTCTATTAGTTTGTAAATTTATAATATTATTATTCTTGAATTAAAGTGTCCTATTATTATTATCAGTTTTAATTCTTATGCTCATTATATATCCGTATACAAACGATGATGTAGTTGTTAACAAACTAACTATAGTTTGCAGGTTTGATTTTAATTTATTTTTTTTAAATCTTTTTCAATATTTAAAAATTCTGCGTACTTATAGGAAAACCTTCAATTTATCTAAATCGTATTTATTTATCTGCCTTAATAAAGCAGAATATATGGCAGACCTTAAGGAATTTTTTTTTATGTGTCATTGATATGGTACCAGTGTAATTGGTCGTCTATGATTATAATTTTTTTTATGATAAACTAATGTTTAATGGAAAGGTTTTATGCATGGCACAAAGGATAACAAATTATTATAGTCAATAATTAGTCGCTTGAAATATCAACACAATTTGAAAATATCTACAATGTGCGATATCACAAAAAAATTGGTTGTGTACAGGTGAAGAAAAATATGATAAGCAGTAATTGTTGATTGAAGCACTAGTATAAATTGAATTATTTGGCGTGTTGGAAATTAGCCAACGTGGCTCAGTGGTCCAGAGGGTCTGACCGGACATCAAAACGCGCGGGTCGAATTCTCATTGGCGGCATTTATTTTTACTCGGGAGATATTTTAAATTTGTATCGATATTATTTACAAATTATTGGTTATAATAATTTGTAGTCTATGATTATTCCCAAATATTTAACTTCATTTGATGAATTGAGGGTAGTACATGTACAATATGGTTCCATGATAACTCAACACGGTGACAATTCAACACACTTTTAAAAAGTGATATAAAGTCATTAGAAACGATGAAAAAAAAAATTAAACCTAACTTAACCTACTTCACCCAGTTAATAAAGTTTTTGTTTCATCACTTTCCATGACTTTATATAACTTTTTAAAGATGTGATGAATTATCATTTTGATGATTTATCCGGTCACCACAAGGCTCCATAATAACTCAATACGGTGACAATTCAACACACTTTTAAAAAGTGATATAAAGTCATTAGAAACGATGAAAAAGAATAATTTAAACCTAATAGATACTAGGCGAAGTTTCAGGAGGGTTTATATTGAGGAGCACGGATGGAAAGATTTAGAAAAGCCCTGAAATCTAAATATAAAAATATGATACTAATATTCACGGACATAAATAAATTTTTGCCCTCTGGTTTTTGGAGAATTAAAAATAATAAAATAATATTAAACATTAATTTAATATTATTTTATCGATTTGCATTGATAATTTATCATGACGAGAGAGAGAATTTTCGTTGTTATGCAAAGTATTCGGATTTTCATGAACACATGTTCCAATATCATGAAAATATATTCGTAATTTTCTAAGAGAGTATCTCATGAAACCTGCTAATTCATCTATAAGTCCTTTAAACACGTATGTAACTGGAATTACGAATAATTTAAACCGATTCTTGATAAATTAAAAATGGGAATTTTCAAAAATGATACAATGCAAATCTGTTTGAACCTGTATATATTTATTTTTAAATAAAAACCGACCGGTTCCGGAACAACCGCTCCTCCTTCTGTCGGCGTTTATTGAAAAATAAATATATTGTGGTTATATAGTCCAATCTAGTGAATTCTTTACCAATGATAGAATTAAATACAGTGGGAGTGGTATATCCGATTAGTTTTATTTATTGATCTTAGCTTTAGCAAAATAATTATTCTTACCAGCTCTGAATGTCTTTAATCTTATAGATTTATATTTAAACGGGTGGCTAATCTGTAAGGCTTTGTTTAATTTAACAGTTTAGCGTTACTTTCGTATTGATAGTACAGATTTAACTACTGGGCAATTTGTTACAGGATACGGAGCGTCTGCTTTACACCTCCTGCGGATATTGTAGGAAACAATAAATTGTTCTTTATTTGTAGTTCCTCTTAAATAAAGGATTGCAAAGGGAGCCAAAGCTTTCGCAGCCAAGTTTCGTTATTATTTGCAAAGAATTATACAGAATTTCATTTGAACAATCTCGGCCACAACATGTTGAGTTTTTGTTTGAAAGTTAATACCAGGAAGTAGTGTTAGTTGAGAACTTTGTCTTGGTATAATATTTATGATTTCCGTCGTTTGGGGTATATGTTTATTTGTTTTTGTTTTGTGCCTTTTTTGGTACGTGAACAATGTAAAGGTCAAAAGGCCGGCAACCCGGGCGATTATTTTATTTTAATTTATTATTTTTTTTTTGATAAATTAATGTTTTTAAGACAAGATTTTATTTATGCATAGCACAAAGGATAACAATTATTTTTATAAGCAATAATTGTTCGCCTGAAACACTCATCCACATTGAAAAAATATCCTGATAAAAAATACATGACGCCAACGGGACTCGAACCCGTGTCCATTCGATTTCCGGTCGAAAGCTCTGACCACTGAGCTAAATATTAAAAATTAAATTATTAATTATTAATTAATTATTAGCTAAATATTGTATTTCACCTAAAAATGTAGACAAATTTGTCTCAACGCCATCTAGTGAGAGATTTAGCACTTACAATGCCTTTCTCATATAAAATAAAGTTGGTTGTTCTCAGGTGAAAAAAATGTAACAAGCAGTAATTGTTGAATGAAACACTAGCATATATTGAATAATTTCGCGGGTAAGAAATAAGCCCCCATAGCTCAGTGGTCAGAGCTTTCGACCGGAAATCGAATGGACACGGGTTCGAGTCCCGTTGGCGTCATGTATTTTTTATCAGGATATTTTTTCAATGTGGATGAGTGTTTCAGGCGAACAATTATTGCTTATAAAAATAATTATTATTTTAATTTATTTTTATTACAATTTTTTCTTAAAGGAGAGTAAGTAATATATAACACACACAATATATATTATATTACTTACTCTCTTATTATACCACTCGTTGGTCAGAAGCAAATTGGAATATGGTAGTGTTATCTGGAACCCACACTACTTGAAATATTCAAAAACTATTTAATCTGTACAAACAAAAATTCTAAGATTGTTATCGTTTAAACTTGGACTAAGTTCCGTACTGCAGTCTTATGAGGAACGACTCCAATACTTTAACTTTACGACCCTGGATAAAAGAAGACAATTTGCTGACTTAATATGTCTACACAAAATTATTAATGACAAGCTTGAAGCAACTCATTGTGTGAGCAATATTCTTATTAAAGTTCCTAATAGACGTAATCTAAGGAATCAGAATATATTCCATCTAGAATTATTTAAGAACAATATTGCATACTTCAATCCATTATCTAGAATGTGTCGTCTGTACAATTCTATTGAGTTTAACTACATAGATATATATGCAAATAGTCTCACTTATTTTAAAAAGCAAATTAGCAATAGATTGTGAATATTTGTTGTTTTTTTTTCTTTTACTCTATTTGTTTTCTGTTTTATTTTTGTTTCTTTTGTTTTTTGGATCATATATTTATCTGTATGTTTTGTTTTTGATATCTCTTTTTTTGCCTTTGCTCACGTTTTGCTGTTTATATATTTTTTTGTTAATACATTGTGTATAATGACACTTAATCTGTGCATGATGTGAACATTTTTAAGTGGACTGTTGACGTATACGTTTTTTTTGCAGCGCTTATCTCATGATCTTTTTTCATGTTAATAGTCTTTAAATGTTCCTAAACAATAAATAAATAAATAAATATTCATAAATATATATACAAACGTATGATATATACACATGTGTATTTTGTATTGGGATTCCATTTTCTATGATTTTTTTCGTATCGAAATGCTCTTATTTGTTTCGATAGTATATAACATTTTTAAGCTTGAGAATCTCAAATAATATGATTTCAGTTAAATTTTTTTTTAATTTAGCTAAAGATTTCAATTGGCATACAGCATTTACTTCTTGACAAAATGAGAAAGAAGATATCCGTTTACATTGAGAAAACATAATACAGCTTCAAACTTAATTAAATATATGTTTTTCGAGTAACGGGGAAGAGTATTATACGAATTCAGCGAGATATCGGATCTCATCAAAAGAGTACGATTGAATTTCACCGTGCGCGAATTCGTTCCATTGAAAGTGCCGTTAACTGTTACAAACAATAAAATGACAACGTTAAATGGTACTACAATGTTGAGTGAATGTATGTTATTACTTTAATCTTTTGTATTTGTATTTGTTCACAATAAAATGGGGCATTTCGAATTATGTGACAAAAAACAGGAAATGGACTGGAAAAAAATTTTTCAGTCATCATTAAATTTTGAATAAAAAATCTTTATTTACAATTTTTCATATCTTCTGTGGCATTTAAATTATTTTTTCCCCTTGTTTTTACTTTGCCATAATGACTAAATGGCGTAAGAGATAATTTGTCCATCTGGTAGTTTAATAAATGACATAAAAAATTATTTCATTTTCAACATAAATAGTAAATAAAAGTGAACGAAATTATGTACCATATTATTGCCATCTACCGGACGCACGGATCGAATCCCACAAATTTCATTATAGAAATAGAAAAATTATTACTGAGTCAAAAAAGTACCTTTAATATTATTGTTGGTGACATTAACATTAATATCGGACACTGGGTACAAAGCAAAACGAAAGATGATTATATAAATGTAATGACTTCGCTAAACTATAAATCATATATAAATAATGCAACACGAAATATCAGCGGACAAATCCCTTCCTGTATCGATCACATATGGTGCAACTCAAATAACACTGAAAAAAACATGTCGATATTATGGAAAACCAGCATAACTGACCACTACACCTGCATATTCGTTAACAACATAGACAAAAAAAGTACCAACCCCAACAAAACTGACAAAAAAAACAAGAAAAAAAATATTTAAATATGAAAACTTTAGAAACAAATCTTAAGATGGAAACCTGGGCATCAATAATTGAATCGGAAAATCCAAAAACTTGTGCAGAGAATTTCGAAACTGTTTTCCTAAATCACATAAAACTTTCTACGCAAATACTTAATTCTACAAAATCTAAACACAGATTAATAAAGCCATGGATAACCCATGGATTAGTGATTTCAATCAGAAATAAGGAAAAATACTATCACCAGTCTAAAAAATTCCCTAACGACGAAAAAATCGCTACTTTCTACAAAAAATACAGAAACAAACTTACGTTTTTAATTAGACTGACTAAAGAAAAATATTTTCGGTATAAATTAAAAAATGCATGTCAAGACAGCAGAGAGTTCTGGAAAATTATCAAAAATATAATCAACAAAAGCACAAAACAAAAATTTCCCAAAGAAATTACTCATCAAGGAATCAATACTGACACAGAAAAAAACCCAAAACTTTGTGGTGACATCTTTAACAATTATTTTGTTAATGTCGGCGCTAATCTTGCTAGTAATATTATCCTAGACAAAGAACAAACTCAACAACCAGAGCTAAACCCAACTTTTGAAGAAGGTTTCCACACATTTGCTTCAGTAACTGATAAAGAAGTTGAAAACACTATAATAAGTTTACGAGGATCAGCAAGCCCTGGCTACGACAACATAACTGTAAAAACATTAAAAACTGTACGTGAGATAATCAGCAAACCAATTGCTCATATAATAAATGTAAGTCTGAAGAAGGGCATATTCCCGAACAACTATAAGAAGACTATTGTGACCCCTGTTTTTAAATCTGGTGACGAAAAAAACACTTTTAACTATCGTCCGATAGCACTCACATCAAATATAGCAAAAATCTATGAAAAAATTGTTAAAAAACAACTCAACAACTACTTAAAAGAAAAGATGATAATGAGCCCAAACCAGTTTGGATTTAGGAACAATCTCAGCACACAGGATGCGATTGCTAAATTGACATCAACAATAATGCAAAAATTAGATAATGTAGAAAAGTGTCTTGGAATCTTCATTGATCTCCGCAAAGCATTCGATAGCATATCACACTCAAAACTCACTGAGAAACTAAAACAAATTGGATTGGACGGAATAGTGCTATCATGGTTCCAAAGTTACCTTAAAGAGAGATTTCAATATGTCAAAATCAATAATACCCTTAGTGAATCCAAAACCTCATCTTTTGGCATACCGCAAGGAACTGTCATCGGTCCAATCCTTTTTATTATATATGTAAATCAAATGTTCACTCTTCCCATTGTTGGAAATATCATATCTTACGCAGACGACACTGTAGTTATCACTAAAGGAAAATCGTGGGAGAAAACAATGAGGATAGCCAATATCAATATAAACATACTCAAAACATGGTTCGACCTAAATTGTCTCTCACTAAATACCGAGAAAACATATTTCATCCCATTCTCTTTGCAGGAAAAAAAATTCGAAAACTATATAACAATTAAAATCCATTCATCACAGTGTGAAAATAAAAAAGAATGCAGCAATGTAAATTGTTTACCAATAACATGCAAAAATAGTATAAAATATCTGGGTATCATAGTAGATAGACACTTAAAATGGAACGAACAAGTCCAAAATACGGCAACCAGAGTAAGAAAACTTATTTACTTATTCATTAGATTGAGAAATATCCTATCATATAATATGATTAAAACTATTTATTTCTCTCTTGCCCAATCTATTCTCCAATATGGTATAATTGGGTGGGGGGGACTTTCAAAACTAACCTCTTACCCGTAGAAAAGGCACAGAGGTTGATTCTAAAAGTCATCCTACGTAAACCATCTATATTTCCAACAACACAGTTATTTAACTCTTTTAGGGTTCTCAGTCTAAATAATATATTCAAAAAGAACTCATTGTTACAAACTCATAAAGATCATTTCAATCCTACAATAACATTTCCAAAAATAAGTAACCGATCAAGATCACGTGGCAATTTAGAAATCCCTAAATTTAAAATGAGCGCTTCTCAACACCATTATTCTTATCAAGGTATAAAATTTTTTAATGCACTCCCATATAAAATCAAATCTGAAAAAAATTATAAAGCCTTTAAATTACAAATAAAACAACTTCTTGATCAACCAAATAATAATTATAAATTTTAATTTGATTTTTTACATATCTACTGATAACAGGTACATATTAGTAGTAATTGATCCAATTCAAATTTTAATGGTACCTACATACTCAGTATATCATTAACTATTTCATAAAATTTATTAACTAAAAAAAATATATTTTTCTTCTTTTACCATATCCTCTAATATTATATCAGCATTCGAGCCACCAACAGATTATTGTCGCAACTTATTATGTACCTCCGCTTGCAATACTATCAGCTCTGTTTACTCCAAATGAATAAAATAACTACATGTACTTATACTACCTACTACCTACTTATTAATCGAAATGTAATAATATTATTTTATTTTATTTTTATTCTTAAATTAATGTTCAATGTAAATAAATATATTCTTATATTTATTTACATTTACTATCTATCTAATTTAGAAACATCTTCTTCTTCTTCTTCCTAGCACTATCCCAACTCATTGCCTAGGTAGGCTGTTGGGGTCGGCTCTTCTCGTTCTCAGGTTATAACTTCTTCGGTTCTGAGTGTCGCTTTCATCTAGGCCGTTTCTTTGTAGGATTTTGGAGCATTGGGTCATCCAGGAGTTCTTTGGTCTACCTCTGGATGACTGTCTTTGAAGCTCTATAGACATTGCCTGCTTCACTGTGTGGTCTGGTGGTCTCCGTCTTATGTGCCCATACCATCTTAACTGTCGTTCCTCTAGCTTACTGTTTATGTCAGTGACACCCAGGCTACCACGAATGCGTAAGCTTTTAATTTTATCTTTTAATGATACTCCTGCGGTCCATCTAAGCATTCGCATTTCTGCTGATTCGAGTTGCCTAGAGTAGGAGTTGTACATAGTCCAGCATTCGGAGCCATACATTATCGCGGGTCTAACAATAGTCTGGTATGTCTTTCCTTTAAGTTTTATTGGCATTTTCGTGTCGCACAAAATTCCTGTTACGGATCTAAATTTCATCCATCCCACTCCTATCCTATGGTTGACATCCGCTGCACATCCTCCGTCTCTGTGGATGAGTGAGCCCAGATACTTAAATGAGTCACAGTTGGCTAATGTTACTCCATCCAATTGCATCGAAGGAGTTACAGCATTTGGGTCTTCAAATGGTAAATACAAATATTCCGTCTTTTTCCTGCTAATTTTTAGTCCATTATCCTCCAGGATCTTTCTCCACCTTTCCAGGCTATTTTGTAGATCACAATGATTTTCTTCTATCAGTACTACATCATCTGCAAAAAGCATAGTCTTGAGAATACTGTTCATTTCTTGACTCGTTAGGTAATTCATGACCATTATGAATAGCAATGGGCTGAGGACAGATCCTTGGTGTACCCCCACTTTAATTGGAAATGTTGGTGACATCCCTGATGTGCATCTTACTTGTGTTTCTACGTCTGTATACATATCTTGTATGGAGAGCACATATCCTTCTGGTACGTTATGGGATCTCAATGCCGCCCATATCAGGCTTCGGGGTACCCTGTCAAATGCTTTTTCCAAGTCTATAAATACCATGTGTAAATCTTTTTTTGCATCTCGATATTTTTCAACTATGATTCTGACTGTTTGTATAGCATCTATTGTTGATTTCCCCGATACAAAGCCGCATTGATCGTCGTGTATTTTTACAATATTCCTAATTCGTGTGTTTATAATCCTCTCATATATTTTCATGGTGTGAGACATAAGCTTTATCCCTCTATAATTGTCGCACTTCCTAGAGTCTCCCTTATTTTTGTAAAATGGAAGAAGATAGCTTTTCCTAAAGCTTTCTGGCATTGGTTCTCCGGTCAGTACTTTATTATACAGGTTGCACAGCCATTTATGTCCCACTTCCCCACACTCTTTCCATAATTCGGCTGGAATATTGTCTGGCCCCACTGCTTTCCCCTTTTTCATTTGTGATATGGCTACTTTAACTTCTGTCAGAGTGATTTCTTCAACTGGCCCCAGCACTGGTTTCTCTGATACATGAATTGTTCTTGGAAATTCTTCGTTCAGTAATGTAGAATAATAATCTTTCCATCTTTCACATATTTTGATTTCGTCTGTGATCAACTCACCGTCAGTGTTTTCTATGTATTTGGGTGTTCTAATAGATTTGGCCCTTTCTCTCCTGTGGGCTGCGATTTTGTATATTCTTTGCACTCCGTTGGGTGTTTCTAGGTCATCATACAGCTCTCTCAATGCCTCATGTTGTGCAGAGGCAACTATTTTCTTTACTGTCTTTTTGATTTGCTTATACACTATCCGGAGTTGCTCTTTCTCGTTATCGCACTTACATTGTGACCAGTTTCTGAAAGCAGTTTTCTTCTCTTTTACACATTTTTGCACCTCGTTTGTCCACCACCATGATTCCTTCTTTATTTTCAGTTTACCTTTGGAGACTCCCAGATGTTGTTTGGCTTCCTGTAAACATACCTGTTCAAATGCTTTCCACATTTCAGTTGGGTTTTGTGTCTCTTCATTTTGGAGATTTTCAAGCATCCAGTTTTGGAGTTTTGACGTTAATTGTTTTCCGTTTTCTTTTGAGATATTGAACCACTTAATTTTGGTTGTTGGTTTTATCTTGTCCTTATACAATTTATGTCTAGTTAAATGTAATTCCAGCAATAGTAGGCGATGTTGTGTTGCAAGGGGTTCACCAGGGATAACTTTACAGTCTCTGAGCATTTTTCTCATTTCGTTTCTACATAACCAATAATCTATTTGTGTTGCAGCATTTCCACTTTTGTAGGTTATGAGATGTTCTGGTTTCTTTTGGTAGAATGTGTTCACGATAGTGAAACCGTATGCATCTGAGAAATTTAGTAGCTCATCTCCTAGTTCGTTTCGTGCTCCATATCCAAAGCCGCCATGGCTAGTATCATGGCCACTATTTGACATCCCCACATGCCCATTCATATCTGCCCCCATCATGATAGCTTCATTTTCTGGAATGTTTTGGATTAATTCTTCCAGCTTGTCCCAAAAACTGACTCTTTCTTCTCTATCACATCCCATTTGTGGTGCATATGCACAAATGATATTGTAAATAGCGTTAAATATTACCAGTTTTAACATTATAATTCTATCATTGGGTGCTATTACTTTTATCACATTTTCATGAAACCTTTGCTGTAGTACTATGGCTACTCCATTTCTGGTACTACTTTCTCCGTAGTAATACAGTTTGTAATCATTTGTCTGTGTTTCTAGGTAGCGGCACTTGTCTATATTTGTATTTTTCCATTTGGTTTCTTGAATGCATGCAATATCAATCCTACGTCTTCTCATCAATTCGGCCAATTCTTTGCTTTTTGCTGTAAGCGTTCCCAGATTCCAAGTAATGGCTCTTATCTTTTCAAACCCAGAACGACTGGCTTTCCTCCGCTTCATTTTGCTTGCCCCTGGAGTCCTGCAAGCTGACCCTGACATAATGTCAGTCTCTGGATCACCGAGGAGAGATTCCCCCTCGCTGCCAGACAGGGTAGTGCATCTTTGCGTATGTTTTTCCATGAAGCTTTGGTTGATTGATTATGGTTTTTATCCATTTAGAAACATCTATTGTAGTCTATTTTAATTATCTATACTTTTGTTATCAAGCTTTATACATTTTGTTTATTTCTTACTTTGTAAATAAAAACTTTCTTTCTTTTCTTTACCCAATATAATATATTGTAATGGCACTACTCCCCAAATCAAACACGAGAAACGTTTTTCTCTCTTGAATTGGGTAGTTACGTTAAAAAGAAAACATTTTTATTGTAATTAGTTTTTTGTTGTAATTTAACATATTTATGTTTTTGTATAAAAGAAATATATTTTTAAATAAAAAAAAGTATTAGTACCAGAACGGTGCCTTGTGGAATGCCAAAATTTGACGTTTGCTGGTCGCTGGTTTTGTCTTTGATTTAAAATAATAATTTAATATAAAATAAAGAAATAAATTAATTTGTTGCGTAAATTTTATGCAAAATTTTTATTTTATTTGAAAGGATTTACAAACAAATCGATCTCTTCCGGTTACCGCTAAACAAACTATTTTTGCTTTTTTGCAAACTTAACTAGTTCAGGTTTTTCAGAGTTTGCAGAACATTTAATTGATGAAGACCATATTTTTGATCGTGATAAAGGTATTAAAGTCCTACATAAAAATGGAATAGGTTTAAGACTAAACAATTAAGAAGTTTTGGAAATAAAAAAATCAGTAAATTCAAAAGTTAAAATCATTAATAACCAATTCAATTTAACTGTCAGCCCAATTAGTTCATTAATATTTCCGTATATTATTAAAAAGTAGTGTTTATCATTGAGATTTGAAATGAGAAAATCATTTCAAAAATGATTTCAAAATTATTATTTTTAAATTAATGTCGAGTTTTAACATTCTCGACATTTGTGAAGATAGGTATACAAAAAAGTGTTAAAGTTGTTGCTTGTATCAAGATTAATTAAATCACTGTTGTAAAAAATCCAATTAATAGCACCATTCCTCTTGTCATGCTTTTTTGTGCTATAACATCTGTTCTGCCTATAGTATCTTGAACAAGTCGTGGCTATGATGACAAAAAATTAAAACTCTTTTTCTGAATGTAGCTAAAACGAACGAAAAATATATCAGACATTCTTGTCACATCTTCAGACGAAGAACTACAATACTTCTATTTATGTATTACTTAGGAACACTAATTCCTTCTGAAGTTCGAACTAATTCGAGTCAAGTATCCCGTCCTGTTAGGCCTGGGGAGCAACAATCAGAAAGAAAAACACAAGAAATAACTTTTTGATTTCTCATATTCCATTTGGCGAAACAAGGAAACAAAACTTGCAAATTGATTCATTAGAAGAAACGTGGCAAAGTTACAATTGGCACATCCAACTTAAGAATATAATTACACCTTACTTAGGCAGCAGGAGTGTGATATTCTGAAGTCAGAATAGAACTAAAAGCGTATGAATTATGTAGTTTTATGTCAATACCGCGCAGTCCCAACTGTGTATAATATTTTGAAGCCAGTGAGACAATAACATCTTCAAATGGTGTAGGTATGTCATGAGGCTGAAGGTAGTGGGATGGAAAAAATAGAAAAGAGGAAGGTAGAGAAGCTAACCTAACCTAACCCTATAAAAATCTCAAGTACGCCAAACAACTGAATTTTGGAGCCACCTCTAGGCTGGAACTAGCTACCGGCATCTGTTTTTCCTTCTTCATATGATGCAGGCCTCTTCAAGACCCTCATTAATAAATCCCTTTCTACAGCTCCTACCTTAACTCTGCTCAAAACGCTGCCTAACCGGGTGGTAACATAGCTTCCCAGTACTTGCACCATACAGACGGGGGGCTATTGTGAGGTGTCACATAATAAAAGGAAAGTACCTGGCTATTCAGATCAGGCCATCTAATACGGCTAATGCCATTTCAAGCATCGTTTCAATTCTGATTGGTGGTCTCTGGTCTCGCCGAGGCTATACTGAGAGTATCTTCCACTCTGGAACATGAAATAATTGTGAAAGTAGACAAATTAATCAAATTTAAAATATCTCTAGAGAATCTCCAATTTAAAGCGACACTAGAATAAACATCTGATGGCTACAAAATTTTCACTTAGATTTTTTTCAATTCGAGATCATTTATTTAATTCACTTCACAATTTCTTCGATTATTGAATTTAATTTTTTGACGAATTAAGTTTTTTCTTATTGAGCCAAACATTTTTTGGCTTGAATTTCATATAAAATAAAATAGGGCAATAAGTCGAGCCCGGGGAACACCTCCGTTTCATTTCTTAAGGCGACGCAACACGTCGTGTAACATTTGAAATCGGGCTCTTAACAATAACACTCTTTATGTAGATGGCGATAGGGTTTAAGTTCTTGCTTAACTTCTTGATTTATGCAAGAAAAGCCATTGTCAAAAAGTGTGACTTATTTTATTCAAAAATATTTAAAAAAATTTCAATATTTTCTAAAGAAATTAATTTGGCACATTATAGAATACAACCACTACCCAAAATGAATTTGTAACAAAAATATTTTGAACTTTAGAGCAGTGATAGATAGGCCTGATACTTTATTTTTTCTGGGCTTATAAAAAGTTTTTTTTAAAAAGTACTAGATATTTTTTTAGGCTAAAATGTATTCTACTCGCAGTATTTAATTTAAGCATCTAAAATGTTTAAAAACATTCATATTTTCAAACCAAATACACATGATTTTGCATTACTGCATAGTTCTTCGCCTTAGAGATAATCGAATTCTAATTTATATAAATAAAAATTAAATATAATCGACTTATAAATCATAAATCGATTATCTCTAAAGCGAAGAAGGCGATTATCTCTATGTAGTATATACCGAGAATATGTAGGATATTCTCGGTGTACCGAGAACATGTAGGTTGATGGTATGCCAACAAGCATGGAGTATCACCTTGGCATTTACTTAAACACGTTCCTTAAGTTTTTTGTAAAACTTAAGTAACTTAAGGAAAAGAAAATAGGAAATGGTTAATTCAATTTTAATCGTTGGGTAGATAGCTGATTTTGTCGAAACTACGACACAAAATCGTGTAAGGCGTGTTAAAGGACTTAAATTTACTAGGCGATATTTCTATGGCCGATATATATGTATTTTTTTTTCTGAAGAAAGAAAAATATTCCCAGGTAACAAATAACTTAATAACGCAATATTTGAAATACGAGAATTTTCTATATAAGAATTTTCCTACTATCACCCACAGTAAGCGGAAAATGTTGCTTATGTTGCGATGGAGGACTTATCCAGCCGAGGAATTGATCACACCACGACTCAAACCCGATGCCAACTCAGCCACTGACCGGTCAAAGTATTTAGCAAATGATAATATTTTCGACATATACCTAAGTTACTATAATTTCTTTCAGTTCTATTAACCCTTCAACAGCAGTGCATTATGATTTCTGAATACTTTGTCAGTCGTTCTCGTGACGTTTTTTCTTAATAGATACTGATCACGGGTTTGTGTCCGAGTTTCGGACTGTTTCTATTAAAATTGAAAGCACTTTTTTCGATCCGCGTTATTTAACTTATTACAAAAATACTTCACTAACCTATTCAACACATAAACTTAAATAAGTTATAACACATAAACTTAAATAATTCTTAATAATTAAATAAGTACGCTTAAAATAAATTCACTAGAAAATAGAGGAAACGTAAATGACAACTTTTTGTTTAAAATTATTAATTCCAAACTAGATTTTTATAGTACGAGAGCCCACGACCAAAATTTTTGTCTCATAGCAATACGGCCAAAACCGCATCAAATCGATATATACGATTATCTTGAACTCGAAAATACCAATATCAGACATTTTCCGCGTAGCGTTTGATCTGACCGAATTTTCAAAATTGTCAAAGAATTTTACCGAACTGCATCATAGCAATATGTCTGATTTGCAGACTGTAGTTGAATGATAGTTCTGAGATACCGGAAACATATTTTTCAGACGTTAGTGGTGTAGCGCAAACCCGTAAAATCACTTAAAAAAATTAAAAATGAGACAAAAAAAATGTTTCATAGCAATACGTCTGAAAATCTTTTTTATTAGTAAATTTTGGTTATTTGATGCGAACAAAACAATTTTCAGACGGAAATGTGAACGCATTAAATTTTGAGACCGTTTTGAAATTGTTAACAAATTTTACCGATCGGTATCATAGCAATATGTCTGAAAATTGTTGGACATGATAAAATAAGTTGTCCACATGTGCAAAAAATTTATATCAGACAAATTAAGTGTAGCACCTTCTCTATCAGACAACTTTTCGATACTCAGATATCATTTAAAAATCGTATTGAGGCATCTTGAATTTTCTGTTACAAACCAATGAATACGTTGCGACCCTGAATTTATTAGATGATAATTAACAAAGAAGACAAGGGAGATTCTTGAATATCTATGAAGGCTGTAAATTAAAAAAAAACATTTAACAGAGGCGTCGGCCAGGCGACTCCGAAACGTTATTTTCGTTTTTGGGAGTATATGCTACACATAAAGTGTCTGAAAACAGGTTTTTGGTAATCATGGCAGCAATACGAAAAGTTGAAAAAAAAAATTATCCTTATTGCTATGATACAGGTCGGCTAAATTTGTTGACATTTTCAAAAATGCGCTCAGGCTATATGCTACGCGCAAAATGTCTGAAAACAAACTTTTTCGAAATACAATTATAAAATCTATGTACATTTTCACTATCAGACGTATTGCTATAATACCGACTGTCTTTTTTTTGACACAGCAGAAATGGCCTCCCACGCAGTTGCTACACTTTCGACCGTTACTACACACCTAGTCGGGTTCAGAATCATACAATCTAATGATTTTATAGGGTTTTTGTCGTATTGCTATGAGACATGGTTTTGGTCGTGGGCTCTCGTACTATTATGAACTCTTGCACCTCATTGACTAAGTTCCAAATCGAACAACCAGGCTTAACATATAACTCTGCAACAATAATTCCAGGCCTATTTACCTCATCTCAAATATCAACATATTTAATTTAAGTTTACTAGTATTTAAGAGATACCTGAATGATGTTTTTATAAAGAACAATATTATTATTTAGAAATATCACAAAGGAGCGATAGCATTTATTTTAAATTCTTTTTGTTCTTACTATTCACTTGTTCATATTCTTCTTACTGTTCACTTATTCATACTCATCTTACTGTTCAAGTGTTCATATTCTTCTTAATGTTCATTTGTTTATATTCTTCTTATTGTTCACTTATGTTTTATGACCCTGCATAATAATTTTTATACCATCTGCAATTTTAAAACTGGTCTCTGATTTTTTCATAATTTTTTTCTCATCTTTCATGTGTTATATGCATTTAAATGCATCTTTCTATCTACCATATATATACAATTTATATTTTTTTGTTTTCTAAACATTAAAAAAATCTTTTTGTCACTGTATCATGCAGTAAATCATAATAAATGATTAAAAACATTTTCTTAACTAACATATTTTGGACTGGACCGGTTTCGTCATAATTTTAGCGTCTTCAGTCTAACATTGACTTAGGTATTGATAATGCATTTTCAATGATTTAATTCAATTTATTTATTTTTTTGCTACGAAATTAAATAATGAATTTGCAATGTTTTCTGGTTTAAATTTAACCGATTCATTCCCAAACTTATGAGTGAAATTAAGTTATTAAGTTTTTAATCGATGGATGGCCTCCGTGATCGAAGAGTAAGGCTCTCGATTAGCAAGGTTCAAATACAGGCGTGCGCAAGTAATTTTTATTTGATTATTTTTGTTACCACACAATATATACGTTTAAAATAATATATATTAAACTTGCGGTACGTTCCAGAGTGAAACACATTATCGCCCTGGTGTAAGACTACCATTCAGATTTGTAACGTTGCCTGAAATGGCTTAAGCCATGTTTGGTGACCAGATCTGAATAGCCAGGTAATTACCCACCTTCATATTCCTCACGTCCTTCTCCTCCCCACTACCTTCAGTCTCACAATATACCTTAACTGGGGATGCCTTAGTCTCACTGGCTCCAGACGGTTGGGAGCAGTTGGGACTCTTGTTCGGTATTTACATTAAGTATTTACTTCTTTGAGGAAAATATCAAAAACATTCATGATATCTATTTATTTCAAAACGTTCATACGCTTCCGTTCTTACACTCTTGGTACTTCTATGGGAAGATACACATTTACTTCCACCATAGTAAATTTGTTTGTACTTTTAATTCCCAGCAGGGTTGCCACCGAAGCGGCGTGTGGGCCGAAGTGACAGCGAGGCGGCATGTAGCGGAGGGCGGCATATAGCGGAGGGCGGCATATAGCGGAGGGCGGCATATAGCAGGGCGGCGGATAGCGGCTGGGCGGCATATTATACATGGCAGGATCTTCTGGGAGGCAAAAGAAAATAAATCAACAGTCGGTCTCGCTGGCCTTGCTACAAGCTCGGGAGGTTGTCGTTGAATTATGTACATGGAAAAATAAACAGGTAAAGTTTGGCTGGTCGGAGATTGCTATTGCAATGAAAGCTGAGGTGTGATGTATGAGACTGTAAGAAGAAAGGAAAGAACTGAGATGAAAGAAGACTAATTAAAGATCCCCTATGGTATGGGGAGGTTAAGAAGAAAATATTTTCCTTATAAATAAACAAAACAAGCCATTCTTTATTTTTGTGAATTTTCTCTTCCAGGGGTTGCGAAAATTTTTAAACGCCATAATGTAGACGCGTGTTCTTTATAATAGGCTAAAGTTATAATAATATACGTTGCCTGTGAGGATTTCTCCCGTATACATTCCCGTGTTGTTTGTTTTCGTTAACGCAAAATGTATGTCTGAAGAAGATTATTTTGGTTAAATTATTTTCATTAGCACATAAATATACGTGTTTTGGACCTTATGATATCGTGACAGAAATTATTGTAGTGATTAAATATTTTCAAACGTATTTTTGATTATTGCAACTATATACAAGCATATTTTTGGCATATCTTTTCCTGAGAACTTTAACCAAACAGTATTCTGAAATTTACTGAGCAAAACACACACAATCGGAAGTGAACAAAATACACACAATTGGATTGCAACTGAATGCATTGTTAAAAATTAAAACCGCCTGTAGACAAGATACTTTAAATGCGGTGACAGTTGGCTACCATTCCGAAATTTATACAAATTTAAAAAAAGGCTCCATATCGCTCGTATGCGCATTTTTTTATACCGCAGTGGATTTTTTTATATGCAGAACTGTTGCAACGCAATTATCTCCTCAACTAAAGTCTCTCGCCTGAGGGAAAATATTTTCTTTATTTTCGATGTACGATTTATAGACATGCTATAGGCATCGTCGCTAGAGAATATTTATATTTATCTTTGAGCGTTTCCTGGCATATTGTGCTAAGTTTACCAAAACGTTTTGAGCGATCGCTTTCCATAATTTGCCAAATTGAAATCAAGGTGGATTCATTGGCTTTAACTGCAGTAAGCAGTTTCATATTAATATTTTGAGAAATTGTATTAATTCATAGGTGACAATGTCTATATTCATAGATGACAACGACTATATTCATAGATGACAGTGACTTTACTCATGGAAGACAATGTCTATATTCATTGATGACAATGTTTATATTCATAGGTGACAATGTCTTTATTCATAGATGACAATGACTATATTCATAGATGACAATGACCATACTCATGGATGACAATGTCTATATTCATAGATGACAATGATATTCACCGCACCCCTGTCTCTATGTTCCATTGTTGACAAACACTAATGCCCCCTTCCATCCATCATGTGTAGATAATTTCATTCTAATGATTATCGGAAAACTTTTCCTGGAAATAAACACTTTACTTCTTCTTGCTACAGAGTTTTAGTTGAACTACTGTACGTACAAGTATGCTGCAGGAAGCGAGAGATGTGGTATGAATCGATATAAAAAAAATACAGCACGTATTGCCCACTCATTAACGAAATAGTTGAAGAATGATATTCTGCCGTTGCTCGCTTAATAGATCGATACTTTATTTAGGTTGACTAACTAACTAACTAACCATCTCGCCGTTTTCGCGCAGGAGTAGGCAGAGAGGACGGACCGCCAAACAACTCAGTCTTGACACACACTCTTTGCCTCATTTTTCTTTACTCTTCTATTTTAGGTTGACTTGATTATTTATTGATTTATTTATTTATTTATGTCTATTCTTGAATACACATTATACAAATGAATACAGTGGTTTATATTGTAGTACAGAGAAAAAAATACAGAAAAAAGGTATAAAAAAAATAAAAAATGAAGAACATAGGTTGATATTTGTAAAACTGTGTGTGGGTAATATTGTATGTTACGTTAGCACCTCACTAGGAGAACCTGTGCTGAGGTGTTAACGTGTTTGTGATTAAGTGTGACAGGTATTTATGTGTTGTAGTAGAAAGTTATTCATTTATTTATTTTTTTCACAGACATATATTGAAACGTGAAAACACACATTTATATGTGCGTGTATGTATTTTTGGATAATTCTTGAAGAACGTGAATAATATTTAATTTTACTTATTATATTTTGGTTATGTTTGGTTTGGAATTATAAGCTTTTGAATAAAGTGAATATCTTGATTTTTTATCCAGGCTACGATATGTTTTTTGAGAAAGTTTGTAGGTGTATTTGTAGTCATTAGTTGTTTCAAAGTAATGGACATACTGTTAAAAAGTTTGGTTGCGTAGTATTGAAAGTGTCTTTGTCCGTGGGTGGTGTGTGTTATCGGAATGTTCAGTGTTTTATTTGTTGATGACCTGGTTTTTATTATGGCTTTTGATTAATTTGTAATATGAAGATTATAAATTCACTGTTTCTTTATCATCCAAAAAGCTCTGTTTATTTATTTATTTTAAGTAATACATTTGTATTGGTTGCAAAATAATAATTTCTCATATTTCAGTGATTTAAAACTGGATAAAAAAAAATAATATTTAAGTGAAATTATCAAAAATAATATACCTTTTTTTAAAATATCGAATTTGTTACATTGAAAATGTTGATATCATTGGTTTATTCATTTGCTAAACTATGAAGGCGAGAAATAGTCGAGTTTGCCACATAAATTGTTTGTGAATTGTGACATTGAAATAGGTCTTTATGCCTAGTGTGTCGAATAAGTACTCTTAAATTGACTAATTCGCAACAGTTGATCTGCGAATTTACAATTAAAAAAAGAACACGCCAATCCTCAAGTATATTTTTTTTAAATGTATTTAATACAAAAGTTTAGTTAATTTGTTTGGAAGTTTTGTTATTTTATATAAATATATATATATTTATATAAAATTAATATATCGGTAAAAAAAATCGCTAAATTCTTTCTACTCTTTTAATTGGGGATAAAAGAAGACCATGGGGTGAAAAAAACCTTATTTATATTTGAAATCAATTGGTTTTAGACAGCCATTCCTTGATCAGGGAACACTTCATATACTACCCGGAAGTAGAACCCCAGGGTAACTTTTTTAGTTACAATCGGAAGCTCAGGACAAGTAACAAGTGAACCCACTTTATAAAATTACATAAAATCATGAAAAATAATGAATTTTTTTATAGGTTATTTTAGGTTTAAGTATATTATAGTTTTTATCATTAACAAAAGTCACTTTTTAAAAGTATAATAAATTATTATTATCAAATAAATTCTACTAAAAATATAATAAGCAGTAATTGTTGATTAAAGTACTAGTACATATTGAATTATTTGGCGTGTCGGAAATAAGCCGACCTAGCTCAGCGGTCCAGAGCACCTGACCGGACATCAGACGGCGCGGGTTCATTTTTACTCGGGAGATATTTTCAATTGGTATGGATATTTCAGGCGACTAATTGTTGCTTATATTAATTTGATATCCTTTGTGCTATGCATAAAAACCTTGTCTTATAAACATTAGTATATCATTATAAATTTGTGTTGATTTGACACTGTCCTGAGTTGTCATGAAACTAACCAAAAGGTTTTGGAATTAAAAAAGTGAATACCAGCTGAGACACAATCGAATTGAACTGAAAAATCTTTTTGTCGGTGAAAATAATATTATTCAGTTAAACTACTGTGCCTGAGACTTTATGAATGTAGTAAGACCGATTCTTATTGATCGTTTCATCGGGTGACTGGATCACTACTACTGTTACACTACTACAGTTAAACTACTGTGTCTGAGAGACTTTCCAGAAAAAACGAGAAAATAAAAATAATGTAGTAAGACCGATTCTTGCTGATCGTTTCATCGGGTGACTGGATCACTACTACTTTTACAACACTACAGTTAAACTACTGTGTCTGAGAGACATTCCACAATAAACGAGAAAATAAAAATAATGTAGTAAGACCGATTATTGTTGATCGTTTCATCGGGTGACTGGATCACTACTACTTCTACACCATTACAGTTAAACTTCTGTGTCTGAGAGACTTTCTAGAATAAACGTGAAAATAAAAATAATGTAGTAAGACCGATTCTTGTTGATCGTTTCATCGGGTGACTGGATCACTCATCAAAATGACAATTCAACACATTTTTTTAAAAGTGATAAGAAGTAATGAAACAAAAACTAAGTTAAAGAGTTAAGTAAGTAAGGTTTATTTATTTTTTGTCGCTTTTAAAGACTTTATATCACGTTTTAAAGGTGTGTTGAATTATCATTGTGTAGAGTTACATTAAATCATTTCATGGTTACTCTACTCTTCCAGAAAAGCAATATTGAAAATATTCAAAAGTGCACCTTACCTGTTGTTGGCAGGTCTTTGTTGACCGAAGCGTTAAGGGTTTGTTGAGATGTGTAGGAGTATGTCTAACGGAAAAGCAAAGTCTTGTAGCTGAACTTGACCGAGCCGCTACGAATATATTTCTGACAAACTTATTTTCCCTACAAAACCAACATTGCAGAAGTTTATTGGCAGAATTCTGAGGCTTGGAAAGTTCCGAGGCAGGGCTGGCGATTCGTTCAATCACACGTTCATTCATTTGCCTTACAGCGAGCTCACGGCTCACAGGGTATGGAACCAACAAATATCGCCCATATTTTCTTTTTACCCTGATTTATCTCAAATTCTGTCAGAAAATTTCTCATTTACATCGCTTGAAGTATTTTTAAGGATGACTGGATACTTAGCATTTTTAGCAACAGTAATATAAAAAAATAATAATTTATATTTGAAAAGTTTTAGTGTTTTCACCAAAAAATGTAGAAACTTTGTCTCGACGCCATCTAGTGAGAGAGTTATCACTTACAATGCCTTTCTCATATAAAATAGAGTTGGTTGTTTCAGGTGAAAAAATGTAACAAGCAGTAATTGTTGAATGAAAAATAATAAGTGATATTTGTTTTCTTAAAGCTATTGAATTACGTAGTATTATGAAATATATGATGAGAAAACAAAACCTTTTATCTAAAAACAACGTTAGGTTGAATAATCCAGAATAATATTATGTACCCGGCTTTACACAAGTTTCAACATCATTTTCACTAAATTCTTATCGATTTATTATATTATTAAAGAGTATAGAATCAACCAAATTAAATATATTTACATTTATGTAAACGTTTCTACGTTTTATTCCATATAAATGTGATATATAATACGCTTCTCTTATAAAAAAAGCGTTTTGAAAAAATGGAATACGAGCGTATTGAATTATTTTAAGAATTTAAAATTTAGTATTTGTGTACTTAAATTCAAGTACATTTATTATAAATGTTAATATCAGCTTTGGACAAATACTACGAAATAAAAACATTCAATAATCTTTCTCACGATGCAAAAATAACATTTCATACACAAAATTAAAAGATAGATTAAAGAAAAAAAGTCAAGATTACAAAAAACTTATAACGTAAATGAATAAAACATATTTATGTTCATAATAGAATAACATTACAATGTATACATTATTAAATACAAACTCACCTTAGAGTATTGTCTATTTTTTATTTTGTTTAGCGCCTTTACTATCGTATTTTATTATATTTTTGCGTTAACGCCTTTATTATAGTATTTTATTATTTTTTTTGTTAACGCCTTTATTATCGTATTTTATTAAGTATATTTTTTCGCTAACGCATTCATTATTGTATTTTGTTATATTTTTTTCCTTGACGCGTTTATTATTGTGTTTTATTTTATTTAATTTCAGTTTTATTTCAATTTATTATTTCATATCATCTTTTAATTGAATATTATTAAACTGTAAAATGGGGGATTCATCACGGGAAAAACACCCAGTTAAGCCGAAATTATCAAATAATGTTTTAAAATATGTAAAGTTATTGTATCAAACATAAAAAATAATATTTACAGTGGGAAAATAAACAGCATTTAAAAACAATATAAAATATTTCATCCGCCGCCCTTGGGATGAGCCGCCAAAAACCACATCCGTCAAAAGTTGGATTGACACTAGCCCCAGTGTATAAATATTATATGGAGCGAAAACTAAGTCAAGGTACGAGGGAAGAGACGCTTCAAATATTATATTGCTTCAGGAAATGTGTTTGTTTTGCCGGAGCGGTACGTGGCAAGAGCGGAGAGAACGTGGAAATGTAGTCGTGACATAATCCATATACATATCCGGAACATTACTTGTGCTGGAGTAAAGTACAAATAAAAGTATTTTAGTAACACAAGGGAGATTTTTTTTTGTAAAAATAGTACACTGTATACTCAAAAAGACATTCACAAAGAGAAAAATGATTACTGCGAATCTGTTCAAATTATTTGTAATCCGGTTGAAAACGGGATTGCAAGCTGTTTCCTGATAAACTTTTGGTAAAACAGTAGGATGCAAAATCCGGTTTTAACCGGATTATTAATAATTTCAAGAGATTCTTAATAAATAAGCGATAGTATTTTTTCTATGTGTACTACTTGTAATCCTCGTAATACTCTCCGTGTAATATTAATTATTATGCCCGTAAATAATAAAGTAACAAGTTTTATTTTTTGTGGGCTATTTATGAAAAACAGTCTAGTTTTAAGCGTCAGATTCCCATCCAGAAGTGTCGCTAATTTAACGCTCTTCTAGCGGTCCTCCGTAATTATGTAAGTAATATTTTTGGCTTATACTGAAGGTAGTATAACGAATTTTAATACTGTTAGTGTTTCGTAACGCCATTCGTCTTCGGTAGCTTTGTTCTGTTCCCACCATAGAGCCAAGATCCTAAAGATATTAGAAGAACGAGATGTGCTATGAGCAGTTTATACTGTGTGGAATTGTTTTGCCCAGTGTCGCCGGTTTTGTTCACCAATACTACTGCACACCTTCGCTTACGCTAAGGTATCCGCACTAATACATAGAACAGATTTCTGTGCGTACACGTCCCGATAGTATTCAAAGTACCCTAATTAGGTAGTACTCCGCCTACGGTCCGGCGGCCAACAAAGCATGTTTCGTTCTTCTAATATCTTTGCAAGATCCAAACCATTAACTCTGAATCCGCGAAATTATTGTGATAAGTCCGCAAAGACCTTGGACCTTATCGCGACGTGAAAATTTGACGAGAATGCATCGCCGTGAAAACGTTCAATTAACGTATTGACTACTAAAGATTAGTAATTACTGGTCCACTTCGATGTAAACGCTGTTAAAAACATAATCATAGCAAGTGTCGATCGCCGTGTGCTTGTGTTGTAGTGATTAGTGTTTTAACGTGCCTTGTGATCTAATTTATCTTAAAATCAACAGAATGTGGACCCACCACATCAAAATAACCAAAAGCTGGTGAGTAAAATACTTTGTCTTTGGTTTGGGGCAGTATCGGGATCACAGGTTTGCATTCGACAGAGAGAGCACCCATTCCTTTGTTCTGACCCGTACGTGACGACAGCTACCGCGTCACCATTCTGTTAGGTTATTCGTAACTTGGGAATGAATGTTTTCTTTTCTTTTTTTAGTTAATAAATACTGTATCTGCGTAGAGTAATAATTATATAATTTATAAGTTCCTATAACTATAAGTTCCAACGCATAATAAACAAAAATAAAATACAACCCATATTAAAAAAAACAGTACAATTACATGTTTTGTGGTTTGAAAACGTACCATCAAGTTTCTAAAATACTTGATTAAAATTAAATCAAGATTCGGAAAAACATTAAAGAATGTGTGAATCTGGATGAAGTGAGAAGTGCATTACCACACCGATTTATGTGGCGTTGCATTATTTTTACCTTCTACCATTCTACCATTCCCCTCATCAGGAGTGACGTAATGGTGAGCACGGTAGTAAGGGCAGACATGGAAAAATTAAACTAAACAACTTGAACGCGTTATGTCTCCGGTCGAGAGTTTGAATGAAAGACAAAGTTCTGTTTTTCAAAGAGAGTTTTATAATGAAAGCCATATCAAGACATAAAACGTTGAGGGGTGAACTTTTGAAGTTCTTAAAAGACAGTTTCCTGTACTTTGAACTTACAATGAATGCAAAATTAACAGAGTGCAAAAGTTATAGTACTTACTGCGGTATTGTAAGTCGCTTGAACAACGAAAAACATTTGATAATATTGTAATACCAAAAAAAAAAATGCAGTTTTCTTATTTTTTTTTACCAACGTATATAGAATAAAATATTTAAATATATAGTATGGTAGAATATTATCCACAGTCATCTTCATTAGGGATTCCTGTTCCTTGGCGGACTAAAGTAAGTTGTTGTGTCGGTGTTACATCATGATTTCCTCATCTTCATGTTTATCGATCTCATCTTCGTGTTTGTTGATTTCGTTATCTTAATGTTTGCTGATTTTCTCGTCTTCATGTTTATCGACTTCATCTTTATGTTTATTGATTTCCTTATCTTCTTGTTTGTTGAATGTAGGTTATCTAGGTGTTACTTCATAACGTGTATTATTTTCCCATTTGTGAATGTTATTACAGCATAGACAAAATATTATACATAACAAATGCGGATCATTTTTATTAACCCTTGAAAGCTTTTCCCTTTGAACGTACACCATTTCCACGATTCTAAACTGAAGTAAAGTAAACAAAACCATCTTTTCAAGTGCAAATAATAATTCAAGACTCCGTTTCAACCATTTTCCGACAAGTTATTGTGAAAATGTGTATATTTATTTATTTTATCAATTTATTTGTCTTTTTCTTCATCTTATTTGCATGTCATGTTTTATACAATACTTCGAAATATACCAGTAAATAAATAAAATTAAAAAAACACTGACGAAAGGAATCGTCGAAAATATTTCGAGAACGTTAACACTAAGAAATATAATACATTCATAGATAACATTTTATATAAAATATGTTCAATTTGGATGTTATCTGAGTAATCTGAAAATCAGCATAATTCTAATTATTATTCTAGTGAATTAGTTAGCCAGTTGAGTATGATAAATAATATGGTTATAATTATAAATAAATATATTTCTTCATTTACAATAATTTTCGAAATAAATTATGTACGTGAGATGTTTTGCGAATTCCGATAAACGAAAATATTGTTTTCCCTGACATCTGAAATGTTTTCTTAAATGCGTACGTATATGTACATATTTTTGAAATGTCGACTTTAAGTAAGTTTGCCTTCTAGATCATAACTCAAATCCATAATATTGATTTGTAACCGATTTGCAGTGACAATTCGAAATTTTGATAATGTTCTATCACGTGGCAATATATTTCAAGAAAATAGGTGCGAAGCTTTCAACTGAAAACAAACTTCTTAGGCCTCTGCCATGTTTTGACAGGCGGTCGAGTATTTCCGCTTTGCAATAAAATCCAATTAGATGGAATGTTTCTAAACATATCCGTGAACTAAATACTGTGTTTGAAAGGTGATAAAATATGCTCTCAAATTTAATTATTAGAAACAAAATATTATTCTCATTATATTCAAAATATTAAAAAAATCTTCCGGGAAAAAATACATGCCGCGCGCCGCGATGTTTTTTCAATTTATATTTTTGTTTCAGGCTAATAATAGTTTGTTATCATTTGTGCTTTTTTATCTTGTAAACATAATATGTTTTCCTTCAATATTATAAATATTAAAAATATTATTTTTAATTAGTTAAAAATTTTTATGCGAACATAAAAAAAAACTAAAATTTCTGATAACGAAAAAATATGTAAAAACACACTTACGTATAACAAACGTTAATTGTCTCTTCGCTTTTTGTCGTACCATTTAAAAATGGTGACCGTATAAATCATCACAATGATAATTTATCACATCTTTAAAAAGTTATATAAAGTCATGGAAAGTGATGAAACAAAAACTTTATTAACTGGATTAAGTAGGTTAGGTTAGGTTAGGTTTATTTTTTTTCATCGTTTCTAATGACTTTATATCACTTTTTAAAAGTGTGTTGAATTATCACTGTGTTGAGTTATCATGGAACCATAAAAATAATTAATTAATAAATTCACAAACTGTCATATATTTTTTAATTGCCTTTGAAATCTTTGATTTCATAAAGGTGCACACTTTACTTATTCTGTGGTAAAGTTCTTGAATTTAACCATTGAATATAAAGCGTGGTGTTTTATCTTTCTAACACGGTTTTCTTTTTCTTACACCATTTCTCACCACGATAATAAGTGCGATCCAAGAGACCATATGAGTTTATCCCAAAATTAGCCTACAAATAAGCCTGAAGAGTTACACCGCTCAAGAAATTAGGGAACTTATTTTAGTTTTTTTGTACAAAAAAAAAATATTTTCTAATTACGAAAACTCTCTAAGTAACACTTCATTGCCGTTTTGATGAAAGCTTTGGGACGTAAAATCTCAAGATATTGAGGAGTATTTGACTGCCCTTTGATTAATGTCTTTGATGTGATTGGACAGTAACATTTCGCTATTAACGTTCATTGGGTTATCAGTCCTCGTTTATCTTTGAACCCCAAGTTGAGAAATTTCAATTGAAAAGGAGTATTTATAATTTTATTACTATCGAATGGAAGGGATGTGAACAGGTTTATACACTTCTCGGTGCATGGGGTACGAAAGGGGATTCATTTATCAAACCGTACACATCATTTCCGGACTAATGATCTAAGGTTGTAGATATAATTATCCTCTCAGCGTCACCGCAATAGACTACCTTAGTCTCTTTTTATGGTAAGGAAGGAGAGGAAGTTCAGAAAAGGAAAGACGAAGAGTCTGTGTCCAGAAATGACTGACGTATGAAACCACACCTCCCACTGCGGAGCGGGGCAATGGGTCAAAAGAGTCCGGCTGAAGAAGTCAAAAGGTCCCCCTCAACCAGTCTCTCCTGATTCGGCCCGCCAAGCAGTAGGCAAATGCATTCGTCGCCAAGACCTAAACAAATCCCACTCCATGAACCCAGTAACCCCTGCTAAGTCACCAAACGTAACGAATCACTTAGGTTTGACCTATTAACAATTTTTTTAACGTAATTTCCACATAACAGTCCCATATACTCTCAACCGTCTGAAGCCAGTGAGAGAGTATATCATCCTCAATTGGGTATGTTTTGAGGCTGAAGGTAATGAGGAGAGGAAGGAGATATAGAAGAAGAGGGTGGGAGGGAGTACTTAGCTATATAGATATGGTCACCAAACACGGCTATAGCTATTTCAAGCAACGTTTCAATTCTGGATGGTGGTCTCACAGCAGGCCGATACTGAGTGTATCTTCCTCTCTGGAACGTGCTGCAAATAAAAATATATTGTTTTAGAGTAAATTAATTGTGAAAAAACAAAAATACATCAAATTAAAATTTACTAAAGCACGCAGGGATAAATCGGCGACCTTCAAATTATTAATCCAGAGCCTTACCCCTCGACCACGAAAGCCGTCAAGTTATAGGGTAACAGCTAGTTTTTGTAATTATTATATTACGATTAGACGGGAATTAGGTACTAATCAATATTTATGAAATATTTCCTCAGATTTTTTTATGCTCCTAGATAATTTGACATTAAATCCGATTGTATTCATTACGTCTTAGCCAGTAGACTTCCACCATTTACATTAGCTAGTCTTGTAATATTTACAATCCACGTTGAGCTGAATCGTGTCCCAAATATTAACTAGCCAACTAAAGTTTCAGCCGTTGTTTTGTGTACAGCATTTTTCCTGAAAGTTAAAATTAAATGTCGTTTCAGGATGGGGGAAAAGTGAAGTCATGCCTTATCTCCATAATAGACTCTTGACTCGAGTTCCCGGCCTGAAAGAATCGCTGAAAATAATCTGGTTTCTCTTGACAAAAAAGTGAGCGACGCCCAGTTACCAATAAATAAAAATGGAGCCTTTTCTCCTTGTGTTTTCTTTGCTCAATGACAATGCAAAGCTGATGGAAAAAGTAATATCTTTTTTATGAAAATGATGACGTAATCTTTGAAATGAGAGATTTCATTTCGTGTATGTGTTCGTGATGATGTATTTGCTAAGAGTCTCGCCCTCTCTTTTCAGTGCTGGAAACTAAGCTTTCCAAGCAAAAATGTAAAATTTTATAGAAAAAATTCTTATATGTGTGTAGTGTTGTTATTTGGTGGTAGTTTCAATGCTGCCTACCAGATTCTGGAAGAGTGTTAAGATCAAAGTTATTATTATATAGTTTAAGTTGTTTTCTGATATTTCCATATGTGGCAGTACTTATGCCACATGACAGAGGCAATATGTCGGCTATACCCGAGTGATTACGAGCACAGCCGATTCTAGCCGATCCTTAGGTAGGCAGCGCAGTTTAAGTGAAATCCTCGGCAGAATAACTCATAGTTTTCGAATTATTCATTGTATCTAACGATAATAAAGTGACTCGTTATCTTCGAGGGACCAAAATATTAATGAAAACTCCCGATTTTTACTGTATACCATACCAAGAAGACACTTATACTGCAATAATACGGACATGTGTCTAGTGTGATAGTCGAAAAGCATGTAAAAAACTGTATTCAAATATATTTTATGAATAAAGAATCTATATACCTGCACAATTATACAACTATATACCTGCACATTACAATTCGACTGTTGAAGTAGGTATCAGTTAAAACAAGTATGAATGAAAAACCGGTGTTTGCAGTAAAAAAAAATTGAGAAGAATTTATAATATAATTTCTTAAAAGAATTACTCTAGATTTTGAATGACTTATAATTAATTAAGCTACTTAAGCAGATTATAGAGAAAGAAGAATGTCAGTTCAATGATTTTTCCACATTTTTATAGCATAACGATGGCCTATTTATATAATGAGACATCAAGAAACACAGATTCCTAAAATTGGAGTTAATTTTTTATCCAAAATTTTGTCATAATGCAAAAGGCTCAGGTGAATAAAGTAACTGACTTTAACCAAAGATATTTCAAAAAAAATCCTCCACACAGCATCCCCTAAGATGACATGACATTACATGACACGTGGAGATAAAAAAATGGCATTGGTGTTTTGTCTGTTCTCTTTAAAATGCTTGAGAATATGTTCCCTCAATTGAATTTCAAATTATTATCCTTACTGACTACGCAGACAATGTTTTTGATACATTTTTCTAAGAAAACCTCTTTAAAACTCTTAACCTCTTTTAACAGCTCATTTTAGATTTCATCCTGACAATGATCTTTCTATTGGCAAGTCCTTAAATTATTTTGATCTATTCAGCCAAGAACATTGAAAAAGCGTTATGTTACGCCAATAAGTAATGCGACAAAGTGAGTTGATTTGAATATAAATATTTGTCATAAAAGCACTCCTATCTCTGTTTGCGTCTCTGTTTTAGGTACAACATTATTCTGTCGAACGAAGCTCAATTTGTTACATTCCTGTTTCGAGAAATTTTATTTGTATTTTTTATTATTTGTATCACACAAGACGCGGGTCAGGAACAGATTTTGTATATAATACTCAAGTTTTAAAGAAATCTCTGAAATGGTGGGAAGTACAGAAGAACGATTAAATTGCTTAGGGAGCCTGATGATATCACAAAACATTTTGCAAAACTGTTCTGATTTGGGAGGCGGGTATAGGTACCGCCGCCCTGGGAACTATTTATTAGATAACCAACACCGCTTCCATAGGTCTTCCCAAGGGGTTCGCTACGTTTGATGACTTAGCAGGGGTGCCCGGGTTCATGAAGGTGAGGTTTGTCTAGGCATACCTGCTGCGTGGCGGGCCGGATCGGGACAGACTGGTTGAAGGAGACCTTTTGACCTCTCCAGCCGGAAGTTCTCGACCCACCGCCTTGCATCTCAGTGGGAGGGATGGATTCATTCTTCCGTTATCTATAAACACATTGACCCCCAGCTTCATACCCACCCATCATACATTTTTCCTTCACAAAACTTTCTCGCCTTCTTTTCACTAAAAATACCCTCCATACAGCATCCCCTAAAGATGTGTAAAAAATATATCCCGATCTATAAAAAAAACAGTTGTAACTGTGTTCGTACACGCCAATCTCCGAAACCGCCAAACAGATTTCAATGAAATTTAGCGAATGTGTGTGGTTGGTTCCATCTTGAATGATAGGATAGTTTTGGACCCGATAGGTGGGGCTGTTGTCAAGATCTTTTTGAAGTGAAACTTCTCTACGCGCGTTATGCATTTTCGAGGACCGGAGTAAAACCGACTCATGACCGTCACGAAAAACCGTGATCATTTCGCTATAGGAGCCTAGCTAATATTATATACCTAGTTTAGGTCACTCTCCAAACTCAGCTTTGCGGTCTAGAGGCAGAGCGCCCGACTGTCGTCGTGAAGAACCGAGGTTCGATCCTCGCTTTAACTATTTTTTTTTTCTTTTTGTGATTTTTTTTAATACGAGGAAAAGTGATAAAATGCTCTCGTGCTGCGACTTTTAGATATTTTGACTATATGGTATTTTGGTCGAAATAAAGCTTACAAATCGAGCCGGTAGAGCCGCTTGGTATTTTGATTATTTATTTTTATTTTGAATCATTAAAATTACTAATCAAGGCCGATAACGCGACTAATTACCCTCGCAGACGTGCGTTACAAGTTTTTTTAGTAAAAAACACAGCCGTAAGTGAGTTTTTCAAAATTTAGAAATGTTTTTCAAATTCAGACTCCATACGGGTATGAGAATGTTAAAACACGATAGATCTTTTCCAAAACGGACAAATATACGGAAATATTTTGAAAAACGACAGATATGACTTCACACTGCCGATATATCTTCGATTCGACCCTATATAAAGCGTTAACGAGACGTTATGTGATATTATTCATTTGCCGTGTTTGAAAACGAAAAATTTTCAAGTCAATTGAGGAGTAGGTACACTTTGTCTACGCGGTTCTCTTCGCGCAAGATACCTCTCCTCGCGGTCTAGAGGCAGAGCGTTCGACACTCGTTATGCAGGACCCGGGTTCGAATCCCATATTTTTATAACTTTTAATTTTTTTTATCACATGCTACTTATAAATATGTCACTAGAAAGAAAAAAAGACAGAATGAAATGAAAAGAGAGAGAGAAGAATACTAAAAGTTTCACTTCCGTCGTGCGTAGGCTTGCCACACACTATATTTTTTTTTAAATTTTTTTCGATTTCTTATCTAAAAATACATATAACCAAAAAAAAATCGTTCATCAATTCTTCAATATTTTTACTGCAATTTTTTATAGGAAAAAGGGTACTAGTTAACTTTTAAGTTGCGTAAGATTTCAATAGATTGTGGTGTGTGGCAGGACAACGTCTGCCCCGGCCCACTAGTATTTTTTTATTTTTTTTTTATTTATTTAACGCCCAGAGGGCTTTTACATGGTTGGTTGTATAATTTTTATGTGACAAATACTTTGAAACGTAAAAAATAAGAATAAAATTACATTTGATAAAAACTATGCAACAAGTCATACAAACACAAGAAACAAAAACAGAAAACTACAGCTATTTGTAGGTTTACATGATGTGTTTAGGAGTATTATATATATTTACATAAATTTTAAACACTAAAATAGTTACTTATATCTTATCTTTGGTTTATTTAGATTGTATTTAATACAATATCACAAAAGATATTTTAGAAAAGTATTTACGGAAGATTTATCTTCAGGCTACTGAAAATAAGTGCATAGAATGTTTGATTGTTGTTAGATGGAAGGAAATGGATAGTAATGCGAAACAATAGAGGATAAGAGGAAGTTTGATTTTGAATAGGGCAAAAATAATAGTAGGTAGGAACATTAGATAGTTAAATATTTTACTAGTGAGGAAAATCATATAAGATACATAATTCAGCACTAAATATATTTGATAAGATGCAGCACGGAGAAGTTCTAAATATTACATATATCATAAATGTATTACCGATGAAGACGCAGTGGTGATGAGTTATGAATAGTTTGAGCTGTGATTGTTGTGGTGGAAAAGATAGTGTCAAATATCTAATACCGTTTAATACTGAAGAAAACTAGAAGTGCATTCCATACAAATTTAAATGGAATCTAAAGTCACCACTGACTTAGTACTTTTGGTTCTAGCTCATTTAACACGCGCTGTGAGATAATAGCGTAGACTATCGAGACATGGGTTAGATTATAATGGTTATAATCTAGGCAGGTATGTGCCTATATAAATTAAGGCTCCGTTCGCTGAACCAAAAATATAGGTATTCGCAAATGTGATTTACGGAAGAGTTGGTTGTGATGTTCGATGACATGGTTCTTTTGGAATTCTTGTTGAATTGAATTCTTGGTTCTTGAGGAATTCACAGGCACTCGTATAAAATGAACTAATTATAACTCCGGCTAAGAATTGGATTGACACATCGGTTAGTTTCGCTTAAAGCGCTTTTTGTATTCTTCTTTATTCTATGTCTAATAGGGAAACGTATATTTAAAGCACTTAACATTTGAGGTCAGTCTATGAAGTTGTTCAATAGACCGAGTTTCACCGGGCAAAGGGTAGTGGCAGTTTACGATTATACCTCATTTGTACTTTCTCCAAGCGGCAAAAGTTACAATAATAAACAGGAGACCGCTAGGAGTTTGCATACTCTAGCTACGATCTCGCTAGAGAGTAGTGAGGGAGTTTCATTGACTTAATTCAATTTCTTTTACATTGGGGTCCTGAAGAAACCTTTGTTGTAGAAGGGATGAAACACAGAGGCCGGCAAATCGTTTCACAGCCGAGATGTTGAACTCAACAACTAGTCATAGAAGCGACCCGTTATCGTATAAAAAATGTCAACCGTAGTTCCTCGGAGCATCTTTCATTGTAATTCCGGTAGAACAAGGAAAGCTTTCCTACCGGATTCCTGTGATCTAAAGATATTAATCCAATTTTTAAGATAGTGGAATCTATCAAATGGATGTTTTTTGGATATTTTGAGATTATCTCCAGACCATATGCGGCTGCCAATTTTAACAGTGGGGCGCAAAATGTTATGATAAATCATTTAGTCGAATCAGCGGTATGTTTACCAATTAAAGCCATACTAAGGTTTAACAGATACAAACATTTCACTAAACAAACGAAATAATTGCCGGGCACAGTATTTTCACAGAAATAAAACAAACGTTGTTATAGTTGGAATCACAGTCGTCGAATAATATTGTAATTCCCAAAACATAATTAAGATTTTCAGATAAGCCCCCTTACAAAAAAGATACCCCATTCAAACATCCTTCACAATAAATCGCATCATTTACCCCAAACAAGCCCTTGGAGGCAATATAGGGATGCTTTAATCAAAACAACCCCATGAAAGAAAAAGCATTCGATTGTTATAACAAGGGCATGTATGAGATGTACTTAACCTACGAATTCGATATCAGGATGCTTGCGGTAGCAAGGATAAAACCTTCTCAAGTATTTTGTTTACAGTAGTATCTTATGAATAATTTAAGATTACATTCAGCCCACAACACTAGAGATAAAAAAATAAACCCGAAAAAATATTTGGGAAAGATTTAAGACACTATTTATCTGTAAAGGCTAATATAAGCGATGGTCTTTCAAGCCATTTGGTCCGCTTTGATATAGCGCTTTGTATTTCTCTTCTGTGTTTGTCTGTCCTATCCTTCCATCCGTCCCCACTTCCTAAATAAATCTTTACAAATTGAGATTACCTTATATTTGTCTAGAATTTTAGTAACGGATGCCTGTGTTTATATTATTGCGGAAGGGGGAGTTAAAGATGATATAAATCGCCGCCGCTGGAGGAAGGCAATAAGTCTTCGATATTTTTTACAGTTTGAAGGCAGAGAGCATTTGGGTATTGTTGGAGGGCTGGCATTGGTGATAAATTGCCGGCATTTCGAGCTAAGTTTTATATCAGCAATTTGCAGATTCGACTTTAAGCAAGGCTAAAATTTGAAGAATGCTTTTTACATGTTCGCAAAAAGACGTTACATTATACCAGGCTATTTTTGGTGATTTCGGTGGTATGTCTATATGTAATGACTTCTAGAATTAGGAAGGCTTTAATTTTCAAAATTAGAACTGATTGTCGGAACGATTCAGACAAGCGATAAAGTAGACGCCATAATTATTTCATTGTTTACGATTCTTTATTTCAAATGTTTATTTCTTTATTTCAAATGTATATTTATTTATTTCAAATATATATTTCTTTTGTTAAAATCTTTAACAGACGTCATAATTTTTCTAACGGTGTTCAATCTAAAGGTAATTTTTTCTGTCTTTAAAGATAAATTTCATCTTTTGAAAGGTAATGATCCTTAACATTCACATGTAGCAAACACTATGTAGAAATACATAATAATAATAATTAAAAAAAATAACTTTATTTTATTAAAAAGTGTTATTCCAATACATTTTATATATTTTCAATATATATAAACAACCGGTGTTGGTTCACCACAAACCTGTATAAGGGTTATATAAAAACATATTAAATAAAAAACAGAGTTACACCGTATTTAAAAGTAAGATACAAGAGGGAGAGAGAACATAAACTTTAATGACACAATAAAAATAATACAATTATTTATATTTCAACATAATGAATGTACATTCATTTGAATATTTAATTATGTTTATTTTTCAACAATGCCATGATTACTTTGTGACGTCATTTTAATTCAAATAAAGAAAATAATTTTGAAACCACCACTATTAAAAAAGGTCAAATATGATCAAATATAATAATACACACAATTACAATAATAATAAATCTATACATATTACAATCAATATTACCATTCGTTATTTCGGCTACTCGCATTATACCTAGCTCTCTCATTAAAAATTTAGGCGTATTAGATCTATCAAAAATTTTATATATAAAGATGCAAAAGTCGGTCATTTTGAATACACTTAGGATAACGAAAGATTTTTTAAATATTTATGTTGAGGGATCAGTAGGATTTATAGGCCCTGTTAGAAGTTCTACCGAGCCGAACCCTCTGATATGAAAATATCTGGAGTCAGTGAATTATTTTCCCATTTGATCTCTGGTGAGTTGACGTGTTGTTCTTGTATTATTTTGTATTTATTTTGCTTATATAATGCACTTGCATAGTGTTGATTAACTAGATGATCATTTGTGGAAAAGTGAGTGGAAGGGTTTAGTTTTTCCTATGGGGAAGATTTAACCCGGACAACAAAATCGGAAGCATAAAAAATAATCTAAACATAAAAATACAAAAATCAGTCATTTTAAATTCTTACTTTTTACTTTTTTATACTTTTTTTTATGGAGAATCTTAGCACCGATGCTTTTATTGAAGGTATGATCTTTTTCAATAAGGTGATTGGCAAACTCTGAAAAGCCATTGCTATTTAGGCATCTAAGATGTTCTTTAATCCTAATGTTGACATTGCGCGTTGTCTTCCCGATATAAAACGCTGGACAATTATTACAATCAAATTTAATTTTTCCATAAAAAAGACCATAGTAACAAATTGAATAACCTGGAAGCACTAGAAATAAAGAAAGCCATTTAAACCAAAAGTTTAATTCTGAATAATCAATTAGATTTGTCAAAAAGCCCAATACTGGGAATATTCCCTGTAAACTGTAAAATTCTCAGTATCCCTTAATCACCTTACAATTATTAATGCCTATTCTCTATTATTATAATATTTCTATACATTTATCGTTTTTTTTAAATATATTGTTGTTTCATTTTGGTTTTACTTTCTCTCTCCCTCTGTATGTATATATAATGACACATTTTGTATTATTGATTAGTTTAATTTTGTACCCTGACGATGCTCGAGTGAAGCGACACCGGTCGGTCTTAAAATTAATAAAAGTTCGTGGTTTTAAACAAAAAAAATATTGTTTTATTTCATAAAAATATATTTCTTTAAAAAATTTTAACGTATAAACACAGTTTTTTTTTAACTGCCACTATGGAATATTTTGTAATTTATCTGTGTGTTTATGTCCGTAAGAAGATCATTGAATAATTTTATACCTTTATATACCTACAAAATGTGGTTGGGATGTTTAATATATTTAGTTATTGGTTTGCTCATCCTAGTTTCCGCTCATCGTGCAGAATATCGAATGAGAGCGTTGCTGTCGATACAATATGGTTGTTTTGAAGGCATTTAATGGTGTGGTCTCTACCTTGCTAGATGTTCAATGTACAAACCATCTACTAGCGATATCCCAGGAATGAATTAAGCGTAGATCATTTCAAGGAATACTCAAACCGAACAAAGCTAGATTGAAACCCGTTCCCTAATTGTATACGGTACTAATGAAACTAATGAAAAACCGATTGCGTGATTTGATTTTCAGTATCAATTATCTTCATATAATTCAACTACTTGATAAAAGAATTAAAACTAAAAACTCTTTGATAGAAGACTCGTTTACAACTTTATTTTTTAAATTTTCAATGGAATTATAGACAGCCCTAATATACTGAGCCTAATCACCTTTAATATACCAACTAGAACTACTCGACCAAAAATCCTTTTAAATTACAACAACACTGTGACGTGGGAATGTGGCGTCATTTAGATATTCACTTGTACCTTTATTACATGCAGTTGGCAATAATTTCGAAGAATTTTTTTGATGTGTTCAACTTTTCGGAATAAAGTTACAAGAAGGCTATAGTAAAATACCTCAATAATTGTAATAACTAAACTAAGCATAATATTATTCTTATGCATTGAATTTCTATATAACTAATAGCAAAGTTTTATTTATTGATTACTGTTGGACTAAACTATTATTTATATCAAATGTTTGTAAAAACCCATACGGGCGTAGAATATATAAATATATGTAGTTATAATAATTTCCAAAATTTGTATTTTTCGAAGCCCACCAAAACAATCAAAATCGGAGTACGCGTGACGTCATACTTATCCCGGTTTTGTAGGTTAACAGAAATATAAAGTTAATCCCACTCGGTTCGGTATGAAATCAACAAATCCCAATTCAACGAGATTTCAAAAAAATATGAACTCTTTTGAATTAATTTGTATACCGACCCTTGAGGTAGCGGGGTAAGATCTGTCAGAACCCGCTGACCAATCGGGTTCTCCTAGTGAAGTGTTCACAAAATACTACTACTAACTTGGCGTTTATGTCTCTAACGGTTCAAATCGTTTTTAAATGTTGATAGATTAATTTCACGTATAATTATTTAAAATTAAATAAAACTTACATAATCAGAATCAGCGTTTATTAATCTATATTAATTGTTTTTGAAGCAATCATATTTTTCACTCAAAATCGCCATTAAATCGATCTGTCGTAATTCAAATTATTCGAATTTGATTGACATTTTGCACGTTTTGTATTGCAACAGGGTCGACCAAAGATATTAGAAGAACGAGATGTGCTATGAGCAGTTCATACTGTGCGGAATTGTTTTGCCCAGTGTAGCCGGTTTTTTTCACCAATACTACTGCACACCTTCGCTTACGCTAAGGTATCCACACTAATACATAGAACAGATTTCTGTGCGTATATGTTCCGATAGTATTAAAAGTACCCTTATTAGGTAGTACTCCGCCTACGGTCCGGCGGCTAACATAGAATATCTCGTTCTTGGGTCGACATAGGACTGCATCTGATATTGCACACCCGTCACTTGCGCTCTACGAATAATAAATTAATTAAATCTGGACTAAAGGTCGTCCATAAGTATAATTAAGTCGAGAAAGTTTGTTATATGTCTTTAATTTAATTTAAAAACGTTTGTTCAATCGTTTCAGAGAATCTTTTAAATTATATACAGGGTTTTCCAATAAGAGGTGTTATTTTGATATTCAAAGAAAAATGCCATTTTTTAATATAAATGATCGAATTTTTATTTCATTATAAAGAAAAAGGTATGCCGTTAATAATGAAAAATAACATCAGTCAAATGACCACCACGACAACGCCTACAGGACCATATCCTTTTCATGAAATTTTCCATAACCAAATCGCAAAGTGGCTGCCTTATGTCCTCGATAGCCTCTCAAATTCCATCGTTGAGGTCTTGAATCGACGCTGGGATGTTGACGTAGACCTTTTCTTTCACGTGGTTTCAAAGGAAGAAGTCGTAAGGTGTTAAATCACAAGATCTCGGTGGCCAAATGTGATCACCTCTTCGAGAGATAACAAGGTCCGGAAACTTTTCCCGTAAAAGATCAATGGTTTCGTTGCTTGTGTGGCACGTAGCGTCGTCTTGTTGAAAGTAAACGTTGTCCAGATCAATACCATCAAATTCCGGCCATAAAAAATCATAAATCACCTCTCGATAACTCTTTGAATATCAAAATAACACCTTTTATTGAAAAACCCTGTACAAGTTTTTTTTTTACGTATATTTTTCATCTTCCAACACAAATCTTCATTAGTTGTGCCATTCAATCAAAGTTACTACTGTTTACAAAGGATTTTATTACTAAATGAATCGACAGGTTTCCTAGAAAGGTTTTAGTTAAATTCGAATGTAATATCATGATGTCGGAACAGGTGTTCATACTTATTCTAATATTTTCGCATTTTGCTATCGTATATTTTATTCATAAGGCAAATGCATGTGCATGAACAGGTATACCGAAATATTACGGTTTTTCTTATAGTTTAACAGGAAATGTTAAGAGATTCTTAATAAATAAGCAATATTATTATTTTTATTACGTTTCTATCAATATTATTACGATTATCGACAAGTAACGTTTCGATTCTGAATGGTAGTCTTTCATCGGGACTCTGTTCTCTGGGCGCAGTGTTTCTACTGTGTAAAATAATATTAACTTTAAACAGTGTATAGAATATAATAGTATAGTGAAGTATATTATAAAAATCATTTAAAAGTTCATTAGCGCAAGCTGGTCGAATGCTCTGGGTTCATAGCAGAGGTCACATATGTCATCATTGTGCAGATTTAACACATCGTAGGTCTCTCGATTAAATATATATTTATTGTTGGTCTCTCTATTAAATATAGACACTTCTTTTTATTGTTAGTCTCTCGATTATATATTTATTTTTTAAGATATATGGATTTTTCTTGTACTATTCTCCTCTTAACGTGTTTAGTGTTAGATTTCTCACTTTCCTCAAGTTCAAACTTCTTTTTTAATTTATTGAAAATCAGTGGTACACAATATTCTAGCTTTTGGTCTCGATACTTAGATATTAGTGGAATTTTCATAACTTTGTTTTCTGTAAAACGTGTGCTGTGGCTGTGCACTAGTGGTTTGTTGTATTTACTTTCTCCCCAGTTTTCCATAATAAGAAAAAAGTCCTTCTATTGTAAGTAGATCCTTCAAATCATACAATAGTTCTACATTTCTTTTTTGCCTGTATATACAGGCAGTAATACAGCTGGTTACAGGGTGTGACATTTTTTTCACGATAGCAATTTGTAAATTTTGTACACAGTTTATGTAAGTATTTTTCCATTTGAGTATTCCGTATCTAAGGATAGTTTCTACCTAAGAAAAATATATAAATTTACGTGTGTTTTAAAATTTATAGACATTATTCACTAAAGCTCTTAGCTGGTAACAATTATAGAAATTATTTACTTTAGCTCTTAGGTGGGTACAATATATAGACATTATTCACTATAGCTCTTAGCTGATTACAATTAAAGAAATTATTCACTATAGCTCTTAGCTGGTTACAATATATAGACATTTTTCACCTTAGCTCTTAGCTGGTTACAATTAATAGAAATTATTCACTATAGCTCTTAGCTGGTTACAATTTATAAAAATTATTCACTGGTTACATATCACTTTAACTTAATGTCTCAACATACATTCAATTAAAAATACTCACATTACCTGAGTGATAACCCAATAAGATGAGTTTATTAAATGTCTCGAAAAAGCACCTGAAAGCATATTTTGATTTTGTTAATGCTGTAATTTGTAATTCGATCCCATGGAAATTATAGATAGATTTTAAAAGGATTAAAATTTCAGCCTCTTTGTAGATAATTATTATCTTTCACAAAGACGTATACAAATATGTAATTATACCAAACGGGAGGGGTTTTTGTTTCGACTTTTAACGAAAGTAACTTCGGGTAAAATTGGCCTGTCAAAAACTCTGGGTAAAACGTTATTCTTGTATCTAAAATGCTTATGTATCAGTGAGTGCTTTTATTGAAAAAGTGTGCCTGAAGCTCAATTCTGGATAATTACCTCCATGTTCATATTTATAATTGGATCTGCTAACAGGAGTGCCTAATGTCTACTTTAATAATACGAAGAAAATGCCTGGTATTGAATACAATGTTGTTCCTTCCTTATGGTATCTATATCGATATTATGGTTCTCTTTTAAGTATCAATCGATTTAGTATGATGTCGATGGTAATGTGAAATTTCGCTAACTCTAAGGCATTGTGGTTTCGCACAAATTCAGGTGTGAAAAAATCAAATGGCCATGTTTTGTTGTTTTGAATCTTGAAAAGTCCCCATTAAACACTTTAAATTTAATAGCTTAAACTTAAACTAAAAACGTAAAAAATAATGTTTCTTAGAACATAATTTCTGTACATTAATCTAGCCGAAAAAAGTAACTAGCTGAGAAATTAGCTCAATGGAAAAAAATCGCAAAGCATATCATAAATATGTATATTCAAATTTTAGGTATAAAGATCCACAACGTGGCTTTAAATTCTACGTAAAACATTTACCGCCTGATTTTTCCTCTAATTTAAACAAATATAAGCTTTATTAACTATTATCACTCACGCCTGTAAATTATAATCGTTTTCAATGTTCCCTCTAACATTCGAATTTACAAATCTCCGTTTCAAACCAAATTCTTCTTTTTAAACTCTAAACTTTTTATGGAACCTTATGCATAATGCCGATTCCTAAGCCCGTTTCAGCTTTGGAACAAATTGTGATCAGCGGAAGAAGACAATAATCATGTTGTCAAGCTTGTCCGCTTATTACAATTTGATGGAAATCTGAAACGCTCCTAGAATCGACGTTTAACGGAGACTTTTCAAATTTAAAAAAAATATTTGAGTTGCCTATTGATGACAATGTTATATTTGATTTTTTGCGAAACAACTGGGCCTCACTTCTTACAAATTGCTATGAAAGAGACAATCATAGAAGAAGGCTCTTGAAATCGCGATTTGTTTAGGGGTCTTATGAAGGTACGTATTATTATATATTCACTTTGACCACACAGATGTTTACCTGCACGTAAAAATATATTTTTTGTTTTATTTGATTGCCACACAAGACTCCCAACAACTCCCAACCATCTAGAGCCAGGAGACTGCGGTATCTTCGATTCGGGAATGTTGTGAAGCTGACTGTAGTAGGTAAGGGAAGGAAATTGGGGAAGAAAAGGTGGGGAAGTTGCTGGATACTCAGATCTGGATATATCACACTTAGATATATCAACTATTTTTGCAATATAGGCTCAAACTTAGCAAATAAAATTAAACAAAATTCAATTAGTACTATCGAAAATACAGTGAGGATTGACGATGTAAATCAAGAAAACAGCCTCAATATTGTCAAGATAACAAGTGATGAAATAAGAAATATTATAGCCTCCCTAAATATAAATACTTCATCGGGAAATGAACTGATATCAAGCAAATCAATTAAATATCTACAAAATGAGTTAATCCACCCACTGACGTATCTTATAAATCTGTCAATATCAAATGGTATTTTTCCTGCTTGTCTTAAAATTGCTACGATCATTCCAATATATAAAAACGGTCCCAAAAATGATGTATCAAACTATCGACCAATTAGTATTTTAACTACACTATCAAAAATATTACAAAAAGTTATAAAAAAACAAATGCTTACATTTTTGGATTCTAATAAAATATTATCATCTACGCAGTATGGTTTTAGGGAAAACCTGGGTACTGATGACGCTATAGCTAATGTAACAAATACAATTATTAGAAAATTGGATGAAGGCAAAAATGCCTAGCAGTTTTCATTGATCTTCAAAAAGCTTTCGATACTATTGACCACGAAATAATGTATTTAAAACTAAAAAAAAATGGAATAACCGAAACAACCCTAAACTTACTTAGAAGTTACTTAACGGGAAGAGAACAATTTGTACAAATTGGTAAAAGAAGGAGCAAAACTCTACCAATTAAGTACGGTGTCCCCCAGGGAAGCGTATTAGGACCTATACTATTTCTAATTTACATAAATGACCTTATGAATCTTCCCATCAAAGGAAACATAATGAGCTTTGCAGATAACACTGTAATTATATTCCATGAACATGATTAGACAAGCACATATAAGGAGGCTGAACATGGCCTAACTGTTCTTCAAAACTGGCTTAAAGCAAACTCCCTTACATTAAATGTGAATAAAACCAAATATTTAATTTTCTCCAAAAACAAAAGAGGACAACCAATGAATGAGCATATACTCAAACTAAATGAATGTCAAAAAAAATTTCCTCAATGTTCCTGCTCGATTATAACTCAAACCAAAAGCATAAAATATCTTGGTATTGAAATTGACGATAAACTACACTGGGATTCACACATTGATCGAACTTCAAAAAAGTTAACTAAACTCATCTACTTCTTCAAAAAATTACGGAACATTTTGTCAGCTAGGGATTTAAAGAGAGTTTACTATGCTTTATGCCACTCCAAATTGGAATATGGAATAATAGGATGGGGCTCAGCAGTATCAACACATATAAAACAGCTGAAGGTAACTCAGAATTGCATCATAAAGACCATACTAAAGGTTCCCATAAGGACGTCAACAACAGAAATTTTTAAACAATTTGACGTTCCAAGCATACAGAAAATCTATGCCAAAAACATTTTGGTACAACACCTCAAAAATAATTCTCAGGAAAACACCTCACATACTCATAAAACCAGAGCCAAACAAACAGAGATACTAACTATACAAAAGTGTAACTCTACCTTTGGACAAAGAAGCTCTGAATTTTTAGCAGTAAAGGTATATAACAAACTCCCACTTAGTATCAAACAAATCAAAACAAAAAACAACTGCATTAAGAACATTAAATCTTGGCTTAAGGAATTACCGGAAAAAGAACTTACTAGCTTATTTAAAACATCGTCGTAGAAGTTTCTGGAAACCCTTACCCAAAACATGGAGTCATACCATAGAAGTCGCTGAATAACTTATCCAAAACCTAGTCCCCCTCAGCACAGGATCTCCTAGTGAGGAGGACTATGAATATAATCAACATCTATTTTTTATATATATATTCTTATAAAAATTTTTAAAAAAATGTATAATATAGCTACTAAATAAAAAAAAAAGTAATTTTAAGCAATATTTGGATTCCGAATTACTATTATTTTTTAAAGTCGCCTATCAAGGAGAGGCTTTATCTCCATGTTCCCGTCACCGACAGCATATACAGTTTTATCTCCAAGCTTGCAGGACTAACTTGCCAATGGTCATGCTGGTGGAGAGAGCAATCTTGCTGTTTGACCGAATCAATTCGGATGTGGACATATATCAACATCAATGAAGCTGTAATTAAATGGCAAGCTCTGTTACTACTGGTTTGGTTAATAAATAATTATATAATAATTGTAATTTAATAACCCAAACATATGTACCTACCTTGACATTGTGTACCTAATTTTGTATAAATTCTGTAACAAAAGAATTTCAATTGCCAGCCTGAAGATGTCCATAATAGGACGAAACCGGTACTGGTAAAATAAACAAGTGGAAATAAGTTAAAAAATGTTTTATTATCTATTTTAATACTATATAATTCCACCACGTATAACAGTGTAATAAATAAACTCATAAATAACCACTGTTTATATTTATGTTATTCTCCTTCACAAGTGTATTTAAAACACATTAAATTAACAATTTTGTATTTTTTTCAAATAATAAAGTGAAATTAAATTAATCGAAATGCCAAGGTAAAGTTTTTTATCTGGATAGTGGTCCATAATCAAATCAATAGTGAAAATATCTTATATTCCAATTAAATTTCGTTGTTTGTATTGAAAAACTGCAGTGTTGAAATATAGTTGCACTTTCGATACCGCTCAACAGATGTCATTGGAGTGTGTGGATTTAAGTTATTGATATTTATTTTATGTAGTTTTAGAATATCTCCATAGGTGGTAGTAATAACGTCACACGACAGAGACGACATGTCGGCCATACCCGAATGATTACGATTACAGCCGATGTTAACCGATCTTCAAGCGAGCAGTTAAGTACGAGTTCCCTCCCTTGACATAATATCTTCAATCCTCCTATAGAATAGACGTAAGTCCTGCTAAATATTCACTGTGAAAATCTCACGATAGCAAAAAAACTCTTATTCTTAGACGAACCAAGTAAAAAGTAATTATTGAAAACTCCCCATAATCGAGTGTTTTACCTAATTAAGAAGAGAATTAACAGTCAAAAACCAATGTAAAATGCAGTGGCATTAACCTTTTCCAAAAAAATGTAAACTTATAGAAAGTAGGTAGGTACTATAAAAGAGTTAGAGAATCACAACTATAGACAATATTTATAAGTTCTACTTCCAATATTTTCAAATAATATTTTATAAGTAGTTTGGTAATTTTGTCAGCCTGGCCCCTGATTCATCTGCGGTGGGGTCGATCCGCCGGGTGGTTGGAGGGTGGGAGGAGGGCTAGGGGGGGTAGTGATGCTAGAAATCTGGTTAATCTGATCGTGACAGGTTGACAGCGGACATCCGCCACTTCCGTCACCTTCCACATCTGCCGCATTAATCTCTTTCAGCACCCTTCCCTCACAGTGGGCTGCTGCGATGCCGCGCATATATATATTACGTTACAGACAGGGTTGTTTTTTAATGATGGATTGTATGATTTGTGATTTAGCTCGTTAATAAGGAAGATTAATGGTTTTTTTATGTTATGAACCCAATATAGTCCTAACCCCCGAAAGTAAGATCACAGATCTTGGAGGGAGATTTCAATATAAAAAGAATGGAAGCAGAAAGTAAAAAATAAGTAAGTACCGACATCCGGTCATCAGATATATCTGAAACAAAACTTGAATTGAAGCATTGCTTGAAATGGTTTTGGCCGTGTTTGGTGAGCAGATCTAAATAGCCAGGTACTTCTCCACCTTTCTCCTCCGCATATCTTTCCCCTCCTCACTACCTTTAACCTCACAACATACCCCAATTAGGGATGCCATAGTCTCACTGGCTTCGGAAATTTGGGAGCCGTTGGGTCTCTTCTGCGGTTATTTTTTTTTATAAAAAACCGTACTAAGCAATATTAGAGGATTGCGTTTCGGCAGAATTAAACATGGTTACAAAAGTATCTTTCACATTGGAATTTTTTATTTGTTTTTAATTATTTTTATTTTTGTTACATAAAGCAATCCCGGTGTGTTTCAAAACTCATTGTACGATGGGAGGTAGTTAAAAACATAGGTAGAAGTTAATAGGTACAATTTTACATTGGTATTTAGATATCAAAATTATAAGTTTCGAATACGAAAAGTACAAAAATAGAAAAAAATTATCAAAATTAGAAGTTTGACTTACAAAACAGTAGAAAAATAGAAGAACAAACAAGAAAAAACAAAAAAAAGAAAGATATACAGATAAGAACAAAGCCAAGGTAAGAATTAAAAAAAGGTACTTATTCACTAATACATTAGGAAAAATAGATTATGCTCGATTATAAATACAGGGTATAGAAAAGGAGAGAGAAAGAAACAAAACAAAATACAACACGACAAGAATTACCTATTTTCGATTTTAAATGTTCTTAAAAAAATGCTTTTAAAGCATTAATTTAATTTTTTAATGTGTTGCTATTTTGTAAAAATATCTGAAAGAGAGTTATAGAGTGTGTAGGTAATATAGTTATACAGAGATTTTATAACATATTTTGTAGTGTGTAGTTATTATTGAGTATTGTTGTTTTATTTTTCTTTATTGTAAAGTAGCTTGGTGTTAGTGTGGGTTGATTGTTGGGTAATTTGTAGGGTGGTGCTTGTGATTTCATGTATGGGAAGGACTGCGATTGGAATGATACCGGACATTGAATAGATCCTAGACATGTGTGTCCCATGGAAGACCAAGAATTTTCTGAAAGCTCGTTTTTGGATCACCTGCAGGTCAGCTTTCAGTTTCCTTGAGACAAAGTAAATAAATGAATGGGTTGTAATCCTTGACGCCTATATAGTACACCAAGTAGGGGGTTATTATCTCCTTCACATAATTTACGTGGAGATTCCACGATAGATGGGAATCTACAAACAGGCCCAAATATTTTGTTTTCGTTTTCTTTTCGTGAAAGTTGTCAACAATTTTCATAATGAGGCTGCAATTTTTCGTGTTGCCGAAAAGTATGTTTTACGTTTTTTACGTTTAAAGTCAGTTTTTTATTATTTTAAACCATCTTGTGAGATGGGAAACATCAACATTCATTTCCGTTTCAAGCTCCGCTAGATAAGGTCTGTAATAAAAAAACTTACTGTGTCATCCGCAAAAAGCTGTAGAGTTCCTTCAATACCCCACTTTGTTATATCATTAACATAGATTAGGCAAATCAAGGGTTCAAGAATTGATCCCTGGGGCACTCCAAATGGTATATTACTCTCGTGACTCCACCCAGTTATTCTGTCGAAAATTCCATAAGATTCGTTAGATCGGAAAAGTTCCAGGGGAGTTCCGACATTGCCCAAATGTTTCAGTTTTTCGACCAATACGTCAAGATCCATTGTGTCAAAAGCCTTCTGCAGATCAATAAATATTGCCGCTGTAAAATCACCACGATCAATATGTTTCTATATATGACGTGAGAATTTTGTTGTGTTCGAGATATTTCAATAGTTTTTTCTTTGATGACACATTAAAAATTTTTAGAGGCTGGAAGTATCGAGATTGAACGATAATTTTGAACATCTTTTTACATTCTTCTTAATGAATAGATATAATTTTTGCAATTTTCATTTTGTCTGAATAAGTACTTTTTGACAGAGATAGATTTATTAGAATACGAGGTCGTGCACCAGTTTGTGTTTGCAATTTTTGAGAAGAAGAAAGGTTACACCATCGAAACTAGCTGCCGCTTTAGACTTATGATTACATATGACCCGTAAGATTTCCTTTCTATTTGTCCTGAACATGTTAAAAGATTGTATAGATTTAGGTTTCGTGTGGATTGTATTTACATCAGTTTTAGACATTTGTATGAATGGTGCTAAGTTTTCCCCAACAGAAAGAAAAAATGCGGTAAATACGGTTGCAATCTCCTTTGGTTCTTTTACTTCTTCGTCATTTATGACTAAAGATTTACAATCTAATGTTGGGTTTTGCGAGCTGTTTAATAGAATGGAATTTATCATTTTCCAGGTTCTTTTGTTTATGGCTTGTTCATGTTTTCATTAAGTACTTTGATATAATGTTTAGATTTAAATGGAGGCCCCAGTACGGGTAAGCCGCCCAGTGAGGCCAACATTACTGGATTGTACTATTAAATGTAAAATATTGTACCAAAAAAAGTATCTTCCATAATTGGTTACAGTATTACGAGCTTTATTTTTTTCTTTTGTCAGCGGAATACTTCCTTGATTTTGTTTCTAAAGTTTAAATATGCTATTTCGTCTTTTAATGAGTGTATCAAGTTTGGCATCGAACCATGAAGTATTGTTCAGTCTGTTGTCTCCTTTATTAGTTTTTTAAATTTTATTTTGCATGAAGTGAGGCATGGAACTGGAAGCGAAAGGATAAAAGTAGACTGAATGCTGTAGAAACGAGATCCCTGAGGCGTGTGTGTGGTAAAACCATGTATGATCGTGTGATAAATGTGGAGATCCGTAAAGAGTGCAAGGCTAATGTAAGCGTGATGAGAAAAATAAAAAAGGGACGAATAGATGGTTTGGGCATGTAGGGGGAATGAGCGAAGAAAAGAGTGTCAGGAGAATATATGCTGCAAACGTGAATGGTAGCAGAAGTCGGGGACGCCTGAGAACGACATGACACCATCAAGCGAATCAGATACTTGAGTCGGGCCATGTTAAAAGTCAGAATAATAGAAGAGTATATATCAGACGATGTATGAATGTGAATGAGACAAGGAGTGTATGCCAAGACCTAGTTGTTTGGCGGTCTTTCCTCTCTGCTAAACGACGGAATGGTTAGTTAGTTAGTTATGTAGTTAGTTAGTTAAGCGAAATTATTTAAATTTTTGTTTTAATCGTCAGATGAATGGGTAAATTTACAATTTTTAAGTGAAGTGTTTAATATATTTGTAATAAACATTTACTTTGTGGCTCATCATAATTTACAAAAAAAGATATAAATTTGTTTAAGACCACTTTAAAAATTAAAAATTAAATTGAAGTGGTCTAAAATAAATTTACGTCTTTTATTGTGAAGTATTTAATATTTGATAATTTATTTTGTAAGCGTTTGAGGGGTTTCTTATGGTTGCAATAAAATAACTTAATTTAATTTAGGTGCAATATCATTATAAGGTTACGGTTCCAACAATACCTTCTGCCAGCGACTTAATTATTCTAGACACAGTTGATTGGACCCGAACGAACCACATGCTTTTCAGCTTGCAGAAACTAGGAGAGCAGAAACTTGCAGAAACTGTGAGCAAAAATCAATATATTGCCATACAAATGTTATTGCTAGTGAAGAACATTACGCATATATTTAGCAACATTTTACATCAGTAAATTTTCTCCGTATATAATTTGTAATTTAAGGATCAGATATTCTTTTTTGAAGGTCATATGAAATTACAAGCACTAGCCTTCAGGAAATAAATTTTGTATCTGTATTCAGCGTTTCCGCTCTAATATTGTAGATTAGTTATTAATTTAAAAAAAAATCTTTATATTTTAATTCCATATAAAGAGAGAAGGGAATAACGCACGTTCTTATTCAAAATTGGTGCTCAATCATGTACTTTAGAAACCTTAAAAATTAATTTAAAGGAAATGTCGTTTACAGAAAATCGATTGCTGGTGCCACCAGAATATTGGTTTCCACTTTAAACCTTTTAAACATATTGCGAGAAACGAGCATTACAATGCTGACATGTTTACTTATGCGATTGCGTTTGGTTATGTAATTTGATGAAAATATTATAATTAATAATTTACTTTTTTATATCTTATATCTTATAATTAATAATTTACTTGACATTTGTAAGCCGTTTCGATTTTATTGCTATATTTTATGTTATACGAGTATATCTACAAAACGCCATACTAATTTCCATTGTTGTGTATATAGAATAAATTATGGACATATAACATACCGAAGCTGTTATTGGTTTTTGAGACATATTCTGAATATTGCTTTTTTTTCGTCTACAATGTTCCAGGCGTACGACTCAATGCAACAAAAACGGGGAAATATGAATTTTGACAAATAATTAGAATTGTTTTATTCTACATGCGGATATGGAACAAACCAATTCAATACATAGTTTTTTTCGGATTTATTGTCGTTTTTTAACATATTTCGGTCAGCATTGTCATTGTTAGGTTTTTCTTATAATTAATCTCAGTCTTGGGATTATCCCCTTTCCTGTTTGATAATTTGACAGCTACTTAAGAAATGCCGCATCTTCTTTTCTGTCTTGCGGTAAAAGAAATGTATACGTGACAAGTTTGACAAACAAAAACCATAACATTTTTAGTGGCTATTTGGCTTGCTTTATATTTGCCTCGAGCCTTGAAAACAACTTCTAGCGGCCAAATCCCATCTTCCGTGTTGTATTTATTACGTTTAGTGAAGGTTAATACCAATCGTAAACGTGTGTTTTTTATACTAAATAAGAAATTATATTAGAAATTCTCTTGCGGTTAAGTCTATTACAAAGAAATTTTTCGTTGAATGGCAAAAATTAAGATAGTTTACCAGATACAAAAAGAGAAAAAAAACAGATGTAAAGCGATCAAACAAAAATCTCCAAACTTAAGCACAGAAAAATATATGAACGGCGTGGTAAAGAAATTTGCCGCATTTTGTAACTTCAGTCATGGCTGGTACGAGTGCAGATCCACTCATTAATTTTCCAAGTTTTGTAGGGTTAAGAATTTCCTGAAAATAGACAAAGGGCACTGGAAGAAGATGCCAGCATTACAAATCTTTGTTATTTTTTTTTTTACTTTTTGTTAATAATTTTTTTTGTTGCATACATTTAATAACAGATCATAAATACCATTTTTTATGAACGGGAAGAAAAATATAATTCACCAAAAAGAAAAATAATTTAAATTAACAAAAAACATATTTATATTCATTGAAATATAACACATATTTATATATTATTAATTTTTCCCATAATTTCTTAAGCCTAGACTAGATAGATGAATATTTACGTATAATGTGTTTTTGTAAATATTATAACAAAACATCCCACAAGACAAGGCCTGCGCGTGGGTAGCTTTTTTAATTTAATAAAGAAATGAGGGTTATTTTATACCTTTTTGTCATTTCATTGTATCTTTTGAAACTAACTTAAATGTATAAATCTTTAAAATTATCTAAATATGGAGATTCGGAAAGAACGCAAGGATGAACAATATACGTCACCTACGGAGAAACGGCGCGATGGTTAGTAATTTAATTAAAAATATAAACACATTCAAAGTTTATCTGGCGACCTTGCTTTTAACCCCTAGAACCTCTGATATTTTGCAATGTGCAAACTGTCAAAATGCTATCGCGGGAAATATTTTAGCATTCCATTCTATTAGTTATTTTCAAACGTATTATAAAATAAAATATTGTTTTTAAAAACAGATGAAAGATTCTTTCAGATGTTATTATTACAAATCGACATATGGATTTGAAAATATTTAAATTTCGAACGCAAATGCAGATAAAATGTTAAAGTCGCTTTCCGATGCTTTTTATCACGTACACAGTTATTACCCCCTTAAAAAAAACTAAAAAAAACGTATCAAATTAGGCAGAGATATATTACAAATTATTTAAGTAAGTAAATTTTTCATTAAAAGATTATAAACCTTGACACATATTTTTAAATGCTAAACGTGGTTTTATAGAATTAATTTCTGTTCATCGAAGAAAACTTTGTAAGTGAACTAAAAGCGTTGTATTTTTTAATTAAAAACTAATATTTAAGAGACAATGTATTTTATGCAAAGCACAAAGGAGAACATATTATTTATAATAAATAATATTTATGAGCCTGAAACACCTATATAAATTGAAAAAATCTTCCGTGAAAAAATACATGCCACCGACGGGAAATGAACCTGCAGAATTGAACATAATTTAAAAAATTGAACCGGGTTCATTTCCCGTCCGCGGAATGTATTTTTTCTCGGAAATTTTTTCAAATTTATAATTGTTGTTTCAGACTTATAATTATTGCTTTAACGCTTAATATCCCTCACCGTCATATAAGATGAGATAGAATGAATTTAATGAGTTTATATCTGGCTGGAAGAAATATCTCCTGAAATTGCTCTAGGGGTTAAAGAATCCATTTTTAATTAATATTTTTTTAATGAATATAATGTTAATCTTCACCCACCATAATAAGATGACAAATGTTATCTGTTATTATAAACGGACAAAATTTTATAAATAATTTTGAAGGTGCATGACAGAAGATTCGTGTACATGTTAGAAGGTAATCAACATTTCCGGGATATACCTGTCAGAGGCACAATCCGTGCAACTGAGAAGCTTAGGGAAAATAGCGCAGTTCCTGTTTTCCTTTGTAAGGTGGTCGTTGTGCATACAGATAATGGGCACACTTCGTTGACGCGAACAAAGGAGAAAACTTAAACGCGCTTTAGTAAAATAATAGTTTTTTTAAGTCCATGCGCTTTTCAATAAGTGAAACTCACTCCACTTCCATTAATTTTTAATGTAGGCATATTGGATGAAACCAATTTACTTATCTAATATTGTAATTCTTGACATGACCGTTTAAAGATTTTTTGAAGCCTTCATTCATGGAAGTGAGAATTGCTCAGACCTCAACAGCCCTTGGGCTTAATTTTAGATGTTCCTTCCCAAATACTCAATAAAATCTGTGCTGGTGCTTTCACGAAGGGATCTGATTTATGTAAGTCCATATAATGTAATCTAAGAGACGATGCTGAAAGTATTTATAAAAGCGCCTTCGATTGAAATTTTCAATAGATTTGACATACCAAATGTACAGCAAATATATTGAAAAAATATACTATTGAAACCATTTACAATACGAAATTCTTTACCAGACCGCGTATCTATCACGATGGATCAAATCAAAATGGGATGAAAAACAATTCATATTAAATAAATCACATTCGTACAAAGAAAATCATTTATTTTGCGAAAAAATCCACAACATCCTTTCCCAAGATATACAACGAATCGTTATGTTTAATGAGTACAAATCATGAAATATCTTGCTTAAAGAGGTCAATGAGAAACTCCTAAAAAACATTAAAAATGACATAGAAGACAAATAAAAAAGAATTAAATAAATTTGGTCCACCTCAGCACAGGTTACCTTAGTAAGGATGACTAAGAAAAACCATTAAAATAAATAAATTTACCATAATATTTTGCAAGTACAATGTTTTATATATTCACTAAAATTATTTTAAAAAACTACTTAATCATTGATTTCTGCTTGTTTGCTTTGATTAAAAATAAACTACTTTATGTGATTGGAAACTTCATGTCGCAAAACCTCGGTGAAATAAAATACAATATTAAGGTATTTTATACTTTTAAAACGGCTTTTTTCGGTTAACACTGGTGAAATGTTAAAAACATACTAGAATTTACTCAGTTACAGACAGTTTAAGTTTAATCAATAAATTTAAACTAGAAAAATTGTGGTAGGTAAGTACGTATCTAAAGCAAGTCTCACACGTACGCTGGACTCTCATAGTATATTATGTTGGCTTGGCCTATCACACCATACTGCTGGCCATAAATTCCAAATGGGAATATGTGTTTTTTTTTATAATATAAAGCATATGGGTTACATTTTTACATACGTATTTTCCAAAAAATCTCGTTATGATTTCTTTGTTTCTTATCAGAAAAAAGAAACTCTTGTGCCTAGTGAGGGAGCCACCATTTTTACTTTGGTTGTACGTTATAATATTTTTATTTATTTATCATTCTACGTTTAATACTGAAAATATAATAATTAAAACAGTAGGCCAAATTATTTAGTAAGATATTGAATATGTGCACGAAGACATGTATTAAATTAAAAAGTACAACGTACGTCAAGGGTAAGCTGCAATAAAGGCATGAATTCATTATGGCCCAGTCAACATTAATTACTAACTAGACAGAGCCTGTTCTAAGAAACTAATCATTGCCTAATTTTTTTTTGTTGTTTTGTGTGTAATATCAAATACTAAATTGAAAAAATTAAATTTTATACTAATTTAGTACAAAACATATACCTAAGGCGATTAGAAGGAAAAACGTGAAAAAATTGAGAGAAATGAATTAAGAGCGAAGATAAAACAAACTCACTAAATAAATTATCAGATGAAATTTTTAAAACTATGTTTTGTATGTTTTATAAAAAATAAATAAAAAAGTATTTAATGTAAGTTTTTTTCAGAAAAGATGTTTAATTCTAATTAAATGTTATGATTGGTTGAAAATACAATGCGATTCAGAAGGGGTATAATTGTAACTTTTTATAGCTTGGTAAATTTCATGGTTTTGCATATTTGTTGCTTTAAAAATTATGTGTAATATAAATTTATATTTCTAATTAGTTTGTTATTTTATAGATAATCCTGGATATTTTTTCTTTAAAAAATTTGATAATGAAAGCTCGCTTAAATATGTTATCATGGTACTGGAAACAGTTTAAAAAGTGATTTCGATAAAATATGTATGTAGTTTATTTTGTTTTGTTTTTGTTTAGCAAGGTTTTTACATGGATTATAAAGAGCTATCGAAATTTTTTTAAAGTATTAATTAAAGTTAAACTGATAAACTAAATATGAAACAATTTGAGTAAAACATGTAGCAATAAAATGAAATAAAGTATAAACTAAAACCATACCACATACAAGACAAAATCTCTAACACTACATTACCAACGCTACTATAATTTGTAGAATTCAACAATGTTCTCTTATAGATTACGCTGAATTCTATAAATGGAGTTAGTGAATATATCAATAGTACCACCAAATTTGTTGTCTAGATTATGCTTCCTATTAGTTATTAAGTGTGTCCAAAGATATGTTCTTCTAATATCTTTGAGTGTGTCTGATAGTTCGTTGTCTATGTATTGCAGAAGAATGTTACATTTTGTATTCTGTTCGTAGTCGGTATGTGAGACGTATGATTTTATATATTACATATATGACAATTCGAATATCTAAATCGTGGCATTGTTTCAACACAACACAAGTCGCACAACAATTTAAATGATAGAATTTATAAATGCCTAAAAACAAATACCTGTTTGTGTTAGTGATTATGTTATGTATTCACATTTTTTTGTTATGTATATAATATTTAGATGCAAAAGGGCATAAGCGACAATTTAGCCAAAATTGAGTTAAACATGCAGTTATGATTAGAATTTTTGTCTTATCAATACTGTATGTTTAACTATTTTTTTTTTTCAAAATTGTCGCTCACACTCTTTTACCTTTTCGGCGTCGATATATAATTAGGTATTTTTTGAGGCACTGCTGAAAACCAGCCGCATTTCGAAGCCGGTTTGTATAGTTGAGCAGTAACTTTTTTGTTAATATTGTCAAGTCAAATAATATTGTGTAGAAATTAGAAAAGCGTAACAAGTATGCATGTATTATTATAACTTATACGACTATAACATTTTATTACTCCACAAAAAGTAAGAACGAATAGATATATTATAACAAATTAATATGCAAAAGAAATTCACATTAATAAGGGTCGCCTTTTAAAACCTTCGGTCAAAAAAAACATTGAATGATTTAATAAACCCGCTGTACTATTATTTCTCCGAGATTCTTCAAGTATAATAGAATCCCGGGATTCCAAACCGCCTAAACTCTAAACAACGGAACCAAAAGTTGTGTCCCGTAATAATTATTACCGAGGAGATTACTTGTTATCTTGTTTTGTTTTGGAACTTTCTTATGTTGCTCGCTGTTGCTTCACGTACAGTTGTTTCTTTGCGGAAAGCATTATTATAATACAGGCATGAGGCGACATTCACAAGAAGACATTATTACTGCAACTCTATTAAGAAAATTATTCTCATAATAATAATCTAATATTTTCATAATAAGAGTAGTTTTAAAAAATAATGTTTTTTACAGTAGCATACATTTTTTTAAATGTCTTTTAAAAATAATATGTATACAGGGTGTATCGGCACGTACCCGACAAACTTTAACCAGCTATTCCTTAGCACATTTGGAGTAAAAAATGTTATGGGCACTTTGCTGTCCAGTATATCATATTTTCACCAAATGTCACCAATTTTTTGTCCTTTGTCAAAGTTCGAAAACCCGTCTGGCAATATTTTGTTCGAGTTTCGTTGAATAATGTACGTACGTACCTACGTTGGCGCGCTTTTACAATCACAACGAAATGGCACGGCACCATTCGTCTCATTTTTAGCTATTATTATTTAGTGTGTACGAAAGAGCGAGGACACTTTTTGACACACTTGCTAATAACAGCTGTTGAACACGAGAAACAATGCAAATAAGAGTGACGGAGTGTGGATTTTTTATTTATTTTTTGTTTTTAATGGAAAAAAAAATTACCGGACAGCAAAGCGCCCATAACATTTTTTACTCCAAATGTGCTGAGGAATAGCTGGTTAAAGTTTGTCTTGCCGATACACCCTGTGTATATATCTATATATATTTAAATGGTTTGACTGAGATTGAACCTTCCAACCAGGAACTGCGGTTAACATCTCTACCAACCTGGGGTACGAGCGAAATTTTGTTCATATATTAACTGTTGTTATTAACTGTGTTAACCAAATATATTGATAGAATGTACTGTCATCAACAACGAGTTTCAGCTCGATCGGATGTTGAAAAGTGGGTTAATTTCTGCGTCTTTGAATTGCATTCATTCATTAACGAAAACAACAGTGAAATTCAAATAGATATATTTAAAAAAAGGAACAAACTTGAACCCTGATTATTGCTTTTGTACTTTCTTTTACTTTGTAGTTTTCCACCTTTCTCTTTCCTATCTCCTTCCTCTCCTTTCTACATGCAGCCTCACAATATACCCCAATTAAGAATGCCATCTCACTGGCTCCAAACGATTATGTGCAATTAAGAGGGGCAGTCCGTTTAATTGACAATCAATTGTTGACTGACCGAATCTCTAATGGATAGACGCAATGTGGGCATGTTGAGTCTGTTTTACGTGTATTTTAATGAAGACTACTCCAAGGAGCTAACCGCATTGATCCCCCGTACACCGGTGCACGTGCGTGAAACACGACGTACACGAGCACAGTCAATGTTGGCTTCATGAGAACGGGCCGCATTTCGACGTGTTTTTGTGTAAGACGGCTCGTACGTGGTACCAATTAACGGCATCTGTTTTTCCTCTTTAAGACCCTCATTAATAAATCCCTCCTTACAACCCCATCAACCCGCCTCATAAAGCTGTCCAACCGTGTAGCGACATGGCTGCTCTGTCTTTACGCTGTAAAGTCAGGGGCGCTCTTGTGTGGTGTCACATAAAAAGTTTAAAAAATAATTTAAGAACGATACTATTGTGCGGTCCACACTAAAAAAAAATTAAGAACAGGACTCTTGTGCGGTTTCACATAAAAAATAATAATTTAAGAACGGGAATCTTGTGCGGTTTCAAATAAAAAAAATACTTTAAAACGGGAGTATTGTGCGGTTTCACATTACAAAAATTAACAACGGGATTCTTGTGCGGTTTCAATTAAAAAATACTTTGAGAACGGGACTCTTCTGCGGCTTCACATTAAAAAAAAATAATTTAAGAACGGAATCTAGTGCAGTTTTACATAAAAAATAATTTAAGAACGGAATCTTGTGCAGTTTCACATTAAAAAAAAATTTCACTGTAAATTTTGTGCTACCATTTGATTTATTTAGTTTTTATAGGATAACATAACTATTTTCAGCCCGCAAACCTTATTTCCATCACTGCTAAGTAGTCTTAAAACAACCTTTTCACTTTAAAAAATTGTCACCAAACCCTTTGCTCTATAATTATCAAAATGTAATTGTATTTTAATAAGATTCGACATGTAAATTATAAAACACACACCTAATTCGGGTTTTTTTTACTAGAAGATTACAAAAATATTTCTTTGTAAAGTTATTGCTTACATAGCTTTACTTCAAAGCTTTTTCTTAGCATGAAAAGTTTATCCCTGCTTTTCAGCTTAAAAAAATAATCTCTTTGACTTGTTTATTTACTGTGTTGATGTTTACTTTGTAGGTGTCCTTAATATTTATAAAGATGGATTAAAAATATACACGGAGAAAAATGAGTTTTGCTGATTTATTAAAAATCTCTTCAAATTTTTGATTATCCGGTTAAAACGGGATTGCAGGCCTTAAACGAATTAATTTACAAGATTTCTGATGAAATTCTAGATATTTTCGAATATATTAACACGTAATATAGAAAGTATACGATATAAGTGATAGATATAGAAATTAACTAAAAAATTATTAGTAACCCTGATAATTCATACTTTATAGTTCTGCAATCCCGTTTTTACCAACGAAAAATAATTTGCAGAGATTCTTAATAAATCAGCAATATTCGATTTTCTCTGTGTGAGTATATGTGCTTAATTTTGGCAATATCAGTTCGATTACAGAACCAATTTTGACGTTTTATAAACCTAATTTATTAAAAAATTTCAAACATTAATATATTTATCCAATTGAAAAATATGCTTTTTTGACTCTCTTTTTCTCATTACTATTAAAAATGAAAGTACATATTTTTTTTTGAACATTAGTATATACTGAATACACGGAAATAAATAAAAATAAAAACGGAATATCTGCTACGGAAATAAAATAAGAATTATTAGACCGTGCATGATCAATATCATTAAAGGTGTAGGAGGGGAGTATGGTGAAGATAATTTTCATAACGACCCTTTGCTGCAAAACAATGAACTAAGTGATGCCCCAAATGATTCAATTAAAGTAACTAAAATATTGAAAAACAAAATAGTGACCAACTCCAAAATGTAATAATAAAAACAATGGGCCCAATCCTAAAGATATTACTTAATTAAAAAGGGTCAATCTAGGTTTTTTCCGAGCGCACATAGAAGATTTCATTCACCTAATACAATATTACCACTGCCTTGGTTTCGGTCATACTTCCCTTAAATGTCTGAACAAAATGAACAAGCCCAGATGCACACACTGTGCAAAAAATCAAAGTACTTATTGTTTATTTTTATAATAAACATACTAGTTTAAATGGGAGGCTAAAATATCAATTTAGTGAGCATTATTTTAAGTATAACGTATCGACTAGAACCAATATATTTCTAAATATTAATAATTATAATAAAACATCACTTATTTTGAGTATTACATATTTATTCACCATATTACGTTGATGACGTTGGTCGCAAAAAGGTCGCTGCACAGTTGTCCATTCCAGATCTGGAATACAGCTGATTTGTAACAGTACCTCCATAATACACAATTTTATAACCATCACAAAAGCAGTAGTATGTATGGTAATTAGATTGAGTAGTTAATTGATAGATGGCGGTAGACATAAGGCTAACGCCAGGGCCCGCCAGATGATGCTAGTATGGCAGGTACTAGCGAGAGATATTATTGGACAGTGCAAGCGTCTGGAGGCTCAGAGATTTACCTATCCTCGGGTAAATGTAGTTGACCACACAGGTTATTGTAACGTAAATAAACGCAATTATATTAAGAACCTTTTACTGTTTTAAAGAGTTTCCAACACCCGAAGTCTGCATAAGTAAAGGCAGACACAACAACTGACACAACAATAATGTAGGTAAGTAGCTATCCATTTCAATAGGCATTTATCAATGTTGACTGTACAGTCAGCAACCATTTGCTGAAGAGCTTCTTGAATCATGTCAAAAAAAAAACAATGGGGCAATTCAACAATAAATCTTAGAGGAAAGTATTTTCAATACATTTCCAGAATGTTACTGAAATCTAAACAGCAACAAGATTTTAAATTTCATCTAAAAAAACACCGAAAATATTATAATTATACTTTTGCATATAAATAAAGAAATAACGAACACAATAACACAACCCCCACTACACACAAGCTAAGCTTTATCATTGTGGTACATCTTATATGTAACGTTATGTCAAATTATTACTATGAAAATTGTAACATATTTTCAGTAAATGATCTAATATTATCTTTTTTAATAAATAAAAATAAAAACATAACAATATTAGGATACAAAGTGGTATTTCATTCCAAGGTTTTCTTAAGGAATAGCTGTAACTCTCCCCAAATTCAGAATTTCGATGTCTGGAGAGAACAAGTAAATGGTTAATTAACTATATTATAGCAGTTTTATACATAATATAGCGAAAAAAAAAAAAACAATTTTCAGTGACCTTATCTTATAATATGCCGAATAAATAATTATAATATAAGTTTGGAACACCCACACAATTTGAAAAAAGAAAAAAAATTCTTCGGAGTTGAATCATGGAATTTTAAGTTGAATTTCAGAATTGAAGTTGAATTTTGGAATTGAAGTTGAATCTTGGAATTGAATCCGCAGCCTTCTTATAGCAAGGTGCTATACCAATCAGAAAGCCGCAGGTTCAACTCCCGTCGGCGGCATGTATTTTTCTTAGTTTTTTTTCAATTTGCGTAGATTTTTCAGGCTAATAATTATTGCGTAAAAATTATGTGTTATCCTTTGTGCTATGCATAAAAAAATCTTGTCTCTTAGACATTGGTTTATCATTAAACATAATAAAAAGTCAATGTGTAATTATCTTTCTCTTTTGTGCAAATGGAGATAATGTCCGCACTTGGATTTTCCGTGCTGAGGATTTATTTTTATTTTATTTATTATTTTTGTTTATTGCAGAAACAAACAGTACATAATTACATAGATGACAGTAGTTACAAAGTTATAAAAGTAAGTATAATAATTGGTACCAATGACATGTCGCTGACATATATACATAGGAGGTATATTATACATTTACGGTTAAGTTACATTTTTAAGTTAAGTTAATTAGTGTGCTGGGGAAGGAGAGAGGTGTGTGTGAGTGTTTGTGTGTGTGTACGTGTGCGTGTGTGTCTGTGTGTGGTTGTATGTGTTATGTTGGCAAATTCAGTGTGCTAAAAAAGTTTTTCTTAAATAGAGGGAGAGAATCAAAAAATATATCGGTACTTGTGCTTGAAGGTATGAATAATATAAAGAAACAGTAAATAAATTATGCAGTGTTTTTAAAATAATAATTAAAAACATAAATCATGCTGTTTTTAGTGCAGTTGAGTTGATTCGGTTTAGGTCCGAATTCGGTATCGGTGTATTTTATATTTCTGTTCTCTTTACGTTTTGTATTCAGCTTTTTATTTGCGATTTAAATGTTGTAATATTGTTATGATTTTTGAATGAGAGTGTGATTTTGTTGTAAACTTTTAGTACCATATTATAATAATATTCGATTTGTATTTGCTTTTTGGATATGTTTTTGACTCTGAGATCTAATGTTCATAATTAACGTATAAGTTGTTATTTCTTGTATTTTGTATTTATGAATAAAAAGAAATATTGATTCAGATTAGGGGTGTTTAATTGACGTGACGTTAAGATTGTTGGAGATTTGCTAATTAATGCCATCTTTAAATAAGTATTTCGCTAATAAACAATTAGATAATATTAATTAAGTGTTAATCTCAAGTGACCTACCAGGTAAGTATTGTACTGTATATTATCTATCACTATATACTATCACTGTAGAAATGTATTATAAGTTTGTACAGCGCCCTTGAGGTGATTTTGCACAAAAACGGCGCTATACAAGTCATCCAATAATAATAATAATAATAATTATTATTAAACACATGATTAAGTGATGGCGTTACAATACTAGATGATGAAGACCCTTTTGTCTTCGACAAGTTTATTCTAATTACGTGGTGCATTACACTTTAGAAGTTCATGTGGCCTCTCGCATTGATAAGATGTGTAATGCAAACCCTGGAAGACATACGGTCGGTATCAAGTTTGTTGGTTTAGCTCCGGACCACGAAGATAGCTCGGAGCGAGGAACACAGAGCTCGTATCACGTAGCTAAGTTTGGTTTGCTTGACACTATGTATGTTATCCGACTTGGGAAAATGCAGAGTGTGGAATTACGGGATCAATGTGAATAAACAAAGTGTATTTTTAGAGCAGCATGTTTTGAATTACAACAGATATTTTACATGCAGAATAGACAAAGATGATTTTTGATGCCAAGTGAATTTTATAACTAGTAGTTCTGTGAACAGTTTTGTAGATCTCGCATCCAAAAGTACTTTCTAATTTTCTTATATTTTTTTTAATAAATTAAATAAAATCACCAAATATTTCCTCTGAAATCGTAAAATTACTTACCTACTTATACCTACCTACTTAATTATAAACCATATATTTCATGTAACATTTTTATTTTAAATTTCATGAAAGGCTTTTTTTTTCTCCTTATTATCCGAGCCTCTTCAAGACCCGCATTAATAAATCCTTCCTACAGCCCCTACCTTAACCCGCCTCACAACGCCGAGATAACCGGGTGCACCATAGCTCCCTTGCTTTTATACTGTATATACAGGAGCGCTCTTGTGAGGTGTCATATAAAAATAATATGTGCAATTTTGTCGAAAGAAACGGCACTGGCAATATTCTTTTTTAAACATCCTTCGATCATGTAGATATCATGATATTGACAAAAAATGCCAACATGAATGTTTGAATAAACTCGGCGTTAGTTTGAAAAAAAAAAACTTTAATGAACCATTAAAACGGCCACAACGTACATACAAAAAATTTAAAGACATATGAATTTCAAAACTGTTCAGTTTAAATATGAATTCGCTACGCTCAGTCAATTAATACATGTGAAGGCGGAAACACTTGACGAGAAAACTAGTACCTTAATCAACAATTACTGCTTATGATATTTTTTCCACCTGTAAACAACTTTTTTTTTTTTTTTTTTTTTTTTTTTTTTTTTTTTTTTTTTTTTTTTTTTTTTTTTATAAATTTAATTTAGATTAAATTTGATAATATTATTATTAAGTTCTGCAAGTGTTTTAGTTTTTTATTATTGTGACAGCTGTTTCGGCTTACAAGGCCATTTTCAAACTGTGGTTAGTCCACATTGAGACGACGTTTTTATACTATTTCAAATGTAAATTTTGAAGGTGCATACATTGATTTATTACTGGTTACACCGATGACATGATCTATTGTTGGTTAAACCAATCTATGTTTTCCCCTCAGTAAATGGTAATGGGTTCTTAATTATTTACTAATGACTTTATTGCTATGAATTATTTGGGTGCATTATACTGCTTGGGTTTTGTGAAAATACTAAGAAGTGGTGAGTAAATTATTTTCCGTACTTTATTAATTAGTGTTAAATTTGGGTCATTCGTTCGTTTATTGATTTCTAATTGTTCAAGTAAATTTAATCTAATGCCCTTTTTTTCTATATGCAATGGTTTAGGACCCTTGTTGTTAAGTGGGTTATGATTATTCACCAAGAGATGTTCTGCGAATTTTGAGGATGTGTTTTTATTATTATAACATCGTATATGTTCTTGGAATCTAGTTGAGAATGCCCTCCCCGTTTGTCCGATGTAAGTGGCGTTACAATCGGCGTGGTCACATTTTAATTCATATATGCCACTGTTATTGAGTATAGGGATTTTACTTTTAGAGTTTTTAAGGCTTGTTCCTAAATTATTGTTTGTTCGAAAAGCTATATTTAAACCACAAAAAAAAAAAAAAAAAAAAAACTTTATTTTTGTAGGAAAGGCTTTGTTAGTGATAAATTTCTCACTAGATGGCGTCGAGACATATAATATTTTAGGCAACTAATTAATGCTTATAATTGTTTGTTATCCTTATGCTTTGCATAAAACCTTGTATTATAAACATTAGTTTATCATTAAAAAATAAGATTGAAGTGTGTTGTGAGCATTTCGAAGAGAAAACAGATTGAAGTGTGTTGTGGGCATTTTGAAAAGAGTTCTAGTGATTTTTGGGGTACTATGCCGTGTTGCGCTAACTCCTTCTTTAGCCAACGTTTCAGACAGTATTGCAGTGTCCATCATCATGGCAGATGTGTAATCTAAGGTTGTGGTGAAGGAGGAAAAATGAAACAGACAGTTATATACACATAATCACAAAGCCAAGGTAAGAATTTACAAGAAGATACTTACACAAAAAAACATAGGTAAAATAGATTATTCTCGATTAAAAATACGGGGGTAAGAATATATACAGAAAGAGACAAGACAAAATATAACACGACAGTAATAAACAATTTTATTTTTTATATGTTTTGAACAAAATGTTCTTTTAAAGTCTTACTTTGAATTTTTTATGTATGCTGGTTGTTTTCATACATATCTGGAAGAGAGTCATAGAGTTTTTATATAGTTATTTTATCCCACCTTTTGTAGCGTGTGTTAGAGGAAAGGGGATTTTATTGTTATTCTAGTATTGTGGTTGTGGATGTTTTGATTGTAAAGTGGCTTGATGTTAGTGTTGGTTGATTGTTGGGTAATTTATAGGGTGGTGATTTGTTTGGTAAGATTTCATTTTCACAAATCATTATATTTTCATGCTTTATGTGTACCAGAAAATTGTCAATTTTCACAATATGAAACACCTTTCTTTGAGTAGGCCATAATTATCGTATGTTAACGTTTTTCCCCCTGTTGAATAAACATGAAACTTTATTTCCGATTGTCAATCAAAAAACTTTTTTTTGTGTCTGCAAAGTTAAAATTTTGAATTCCGACTGTCAATCAAAAAATTTTTTTTGTACTTTTTTGTGTCTGCATAGTTATAATTATGAATTCCGATTGTAAATCAAAAAAAAAATTTTCGTACTTTTTTGTGTCTGCATAGTTAAAATTTTGAATTTTAAATTATTTTTAAAATCTAAATAGGTACTTTGGAAGATTAAACAATAATGAAAAAACACGTTTGAATTGTTTATGCCAATAAGAAATATTTTAGTTTTGAATTAAAAAAGGGTATTATTTCTTTTTGAGAAAATTTTTCTATCATTTATTTTTAAATATGTAAATATTTCTCTTTTGTAAAAAATCGCAATTTTCTACTACGTTTTATATAAATATGGCTTTTCTTATCAGATTACGAATCACATCTATCAGTTAATTCAATGTTCATTCAAAGAATATCGTAAAATATTAACCCCGATTATTCTTTTAAAAGTGACTCACGAAAAAAAGGTATTTCTCTTTGTAAAAACTCTCAACTGCTGTAAACTAAATATTGTAGTATGAAAATAATTATAATCTCCCACCTACAATAATTGACTCGGATTTTTCAATGCAAAAAAATGAACAGGTAACATTTCAGATTCTGAACATTCAACCCGTTTTATGAGAAAAATCATGACACGGCACCTTCCCCTTGTTTATCAATAATAGTAAGCAATCTGAACTGGTTTTTTAATTGCAAAATCTCATTAGTCTACACGATGAAACACCTTAGCAACGAGTAAAGAAAAGCAGTAGATAGCTTTGAACCAATAATTTAGGAAGCCTTTCCAGGAACAGCCAGTATATTTTTGTAACAATTTAAGTACAGGGTGTGGTACAATAGTCAGTGCAGTTTTGAAGGGCTAGAAATAGGGATTATTTTATTTTATTCTGTACATCATGCAGTTTTATGCACCAAGTCTTGAAGATGATGGACCCCAGCAGCGTTACATTGATGAAGGCGATTCCTGAAGTTTTCGGCCGCATTTCTGCACATCTCGATATTTGATCCTTGATTTCTTTCAAGGTGTGAAGCCGAGGTTTAAAAACATTTTCCTTCGGGTGGCACCACAGGAAGAAGTCGCAGATTGCAGCCGGAAGGCCCGCTGGGCGAGACGTAAGAACGGCCATTTTCCCGGTGGTACCGGACCAAACCATGATATTGACTGAAAACGGCACGACCCTCCCAACATAATGAGACCCTTCCCAGGTTCGTACCCCTGCCATACTGCCATACATAACTCCACTGTCTGTTTTGCTACATCCTGTCGTTTTACAAACGCATCCTTATTTAGTTAAGTTAAATTATTACATTCGAATTTTCCCAAATTTTTTTCCAAATTTTTATTATATTATTAGTGCCAACTGCTCCCTGCCGTCTGAAGCCAGTTAGCCCATAGCATTCCTAATTATGATTTTTGTGAGGCTAAAGGAAGTGGGGTTGGTAAGTGGAGGAAGAGGAAGGAGGGGAAGTACCTAGTTATGCAAACCTGGTCACCAAACATGGCTAAAACCATTTCTAGCAATTTTTATAATCTAAATGCGACGGTTCGATACTGAAAGTACCCTACCACACTGAAAGTACCTGCCATTCTCGAACGTGCAGCAAACATACCTTTTAAAATTTTATATCAAGAAATTGGGAAATAACACAAACTACTAATCAAAAAAAATATACTTGTTTACGCAAGGCTTTGAACCGGCGACCTCCGGATTTGTTACTAATTCGATACATATGTTATTTAAATACTGAATTATATATGTTTAGTTTTATACGTTTTTAATGGTTAGTATCCAGGCTCGATTCATGCTCGATGATTTAACTTCCAATCGAACATGTATCAAGGTGGGTACCATCTAGCTCGGTGCTTTTTGGTTTGATATTAAGGCTGGCCGCATACATACGTTTTCCGTATTCGATTTCCGAATTCGTTTTCCGTATTCGGAATTCCGTGAGACTAGCGCAAACGTTCGTTTTTCTTCATTCGGAATGTATAAACGTCAGTACTAGTGTTGCCAACAAGGGCGATATATCGCCATTTAGGCTACTCAGAGCGAGAATTGGCGCCGAAAAAATCTAAAAGGCGACTGGTCGCCAATTAAGCTACTTGAAAAACATCAATATTAAACATGTCCCGAAATTCTCTAGCCACCCCCCCCATGAATTTTTTTTATTTTCTGGGGACAAATTTTATTTTTTTGAAATTCTCTAGCCACCCCCCCTCCCCACGAAATTTTTATTTTCACGTAAAAACATCAATTTTAAACATGTCCCACCTAACAGCAAATTCGGCTACTTTACGCTACCTTATGTATGAGAAACGGCGATATTAGGTCAAGATCCGTTGGCAACACTGAATTACTGAACGGAAATTTTCGAACGTTTGCGTCGGCACAAACAAACTGTATGCAATAGCTGCGTTCCACATGACGTCATTAGGTTTTTTCCATTCGGTTTCTCCGAACGCGCCGGCTCGCATTCGGAACGTGGGTAAGGAATTTGTTCCGTTCGGAACTAAAACGAACGTGTGCGGCAGTTAATGTATTTTCTACTGATTCCGTGCATTCGGATGTCTGAATACGGAAAACGAATTCGGAAATCGAATACAGAAAACGTATGTATGCGGCCAGCCTAAGGCTTAATGCGAAAAGTACAAGAACGATATTTTTTTATATTTATTTAGCTAAACAATTTATATCTAGTACAAACCAATTCTAAAACTACTAAAATAATATTCTACTAGCAGTTAAAAACCCGCTCCGCGGGTTTTTGCTGCTAGGCCCTGCGGGTGGCACTTCATTGGGCTTCGCCCAGTTTGAGTGATACTAACAGTTACATTTAATAGGTAGATATTAGATCAATGGGTAGATATATAATAGAAAGACATTCTGAACCATTAAACACCCCTCACCCCAACATAAATCTCGTCAATGAGAAAAATGTTTCCTCTTCCATACCACCGAAATGATTTAATTTTTAAATCGAAATTAAATTGCAAAATATTTATATGTAATTCGAAAATAAAAAAATATCAATATATTACAATATTACATATAACTTTGGTAAAATAATATACTCTTACCAAAAGACTGTCAAAGTAATTACATTTTTTTTTAAATATATTAAGAATTATTTTATTGGGATAAGTCCTAAAAATCTACATATTTGGGTGAAATAATATTACGCTCTTACCTAACGATTGTCAAAGTAAATACACCAAAACTCTCTTAATTTTTAGGTTGGAAAACCTTACAGGTGGGATAAATTGAGTCAAAAAACAAAACTTTTTAAGCAAGTACAATTTATTTTTATTATTTGTTTTTGGGGTGTTATGCCGTGTTGCGCTAACTCCTTCTTTAGCCAACGTTTCGGACAGCATTGCAGTGTCCATCATCAGGGCAGATGTGTTATTTGAGGTTGTGTTAAAATGTGAGCTTATGTGTCCAAAACGTTGGCTAAGGAAGGAGTTAGCGCAACACGGCATAACACCCCAAAAACAAATAACAAAAATACTTTTGGCCGTGAAAATCTTAAATCATATAAGTACAATTTATTATACTTTTATTTTTTACAATCTACAACATAATATTATACACTTTTATTAGGAAAAAATCTCTTTATAAACAATATTATCCGTATACCAATCAGTCAGAATTTGTATAAATAACGATGACTGCGCTCAAACTGTCCATGAGAAAATACTGGTTCAGGAAGTAACAGTCCACCCCGTTCAAAAGTTTGTCCTTGAGATTTATTGATGGTCATTGCATAAGCTAATTTGACTGGAAACCGTTTCCTGCACATATTGAATGGTATTGTAACATCCGACAAAGTGTTTTCAATTCTAGGAATGAAATGTACTGTACCTTTTCTGTTCCCCGTAATGATTTTGGCTTGAATTAAGTTACAGCTGAAATTTTTATAGCACCGCTTTTGTGAGATATCACCTCAGGGGCGCTTTCCGTTGAAGTACATCCTCATTGATTGCATAAACATGACTATTTTTAGGGCACAATATGGTACGTTGACTCATCACTAAGGCATCAAGAGTTGTATATGTCTCACTGTATATATAGTGAATAATATCTTGACAAATATTTACATTGGGAATAAGCACAGATGACTCTAATGTTCCTTCTACCGAAGGAAGTTTGCCATCTTCCAAGTCCAAAAGCCATTTAGAAAATATATTTTCACCTTTTAAAGCTCTGACATTTGTTTTTAATTGAAAAGTTTTCAAATGGTACCAAAGTATGCTGCTTTTTATGCAAGCGGCAATTAATTGTCCTCGTGAAGTACGCCGACACACTGGAAGGATCTGACAAAAGTCTCCGCCCAAAACAATAACTTTGTTACCAAAGACAGAATCACTTCCCATGATATCACGTATAGTACGCTCAATTACTTCTAAAGCTAAACCTGGGCCCATCGGTGCTTCATCCCATATTATAATATCTGCTTCCGTTATAATTTTCCGATTCTTTGATGTGACCTTACATGTTGTATTGTCCTGTAAATTGAGGGGTAAATTAAAAGCAGTATGATAAAACCCTTTTTACCTTTTCGTCTTAGAGTGTGAATTAAAGTTTAGTAAAGGTATGTTTTCCCTGTTTTGCCTGGGCCATCAATGAAGAAACATTCATTGTCATCATTGTCATGTGAAAAAACTTATTCAAAATAGAATTATATGCTTGAAGTTGTACGTCATTGAGTTTGGCAGCCATCAATTCACCTAAAGTGTTTTCAGAAATGACATTAAAATCAGATACTTATCCAAAACTGCAACTTTCATCAGGTTCAGGTAAGCCCTGCATTCTGCAAGATGAATTCTCCTTCATAAGAATATCCTGTATGTTTAAAAGACAAAGATTAATAGCTGTTTCTTCAGCAACACCACGACGAAAAAAAATTTCAGTTGAAAAAAGAAAGGGATACATTGTATTAAAATTAAAACAAATAAATGTCTAAGAATTTAAGGCATCAAATACAATGAAGTCTCCGTCATGCACTGCGTCCATTCTCGTATGTCATCAATGATGTTGCCGCCTCCCCGCTGTCGCCTCGTCCACTTTTTACCAGCTGAAAAGACATAGTTATTTGGTACATCTTGATACAGAATAGAGCGTCCCTCAATATCTTTAAGATTTAATTGGAACCACGCTGTTAAAGAGGTGTTCCTTGTAGATGCTTCCCCGAGAGCCTGTTCCTCCCACCCCTCTACAAAATAAACAGATTGGCTGTCGGGTAAATGTAAAGCCAGAAGTAAAATTGAGTGAGATTGATCATGTATAGATAAGTGAGAACATCTTTAAAAACCCAGTATAAATAAATAAATACTATCCAAAGAGGAACAAATTTCAACATTAATATGAGCATCATATTTTTTGCTAAGGAATGCATTATATGGAACAAAAAGTCGATTGTCGATACGTATATCCCGAACAACGTGATTTTCAGAAAAATTATCACGTATCCTGTACTCTGGGTAGCCTGCGGAATTATTATCAGTAGCATCTTTAAATGATTTGGGGAATTTTTTAGAGAACTTACCGTCTACCATGCAGACTGACCTTGGATTAAGTACGCCACATGGTCCACGAATGTTATTTTTTTAAATAATATGGTACAAAGCCGTTCTTTGGATGGGGTAGTTCTGCAGATACGGCATTATCAATATCAAAAGCTGTATACAACTTATCTTGGCTGCAAAGTGTAAACACACCATGTAGATGAGGGAGTCCTCTTTTTTGCTGTTCAATTGTATACACCCAACAAATAACCTTTCCAAAAACATGTTTCTCAGTCATATCATGAATAAATTCCTTGACTTTTAGATGGAAAACCTGTCCGCGGCCGATTGATAATGTTCCAATTCGGTTGGTATTTCTGGCCATTTGGGATTGCATGTAAAAGTTATGACGACGACAGGACGACCAAATTTACGTACCATTGCCATTGAAACTTGATAAAGTTTATTCACATGGCGTGGTCCACCAGTAAATGAAGATAAAAGAATGACTGTATTACCTGCACATACTCCTCTATCAGTGGCTAAATTTCTTACATGGTTTTGCAAACCTTTATAGCATTCCACTCTGAGGTGTCGTTGGTTTTTTCTCATGTAATCTAGGCGACCAGATTGGTAAATAATGTAAGCATGAATTAAATACTGTTGAAAAAGTTTACCCGCATAATGGATTGGATTAAATATGTTTCTTCGCACTGCTAATTTACTTGCATAAAACTACATAGCAGTTACAGTATGACATTGAGCAGTACAGAAATCAGCATGATGCTGAAAGCCTGGGGTCCAACCACATTTACCTGATGGAAATAGTAGTGGGAAAACCATAGGATCTAAATGCTTTGATAAAGTTGCCATCCTTTGAGGTCCTTCAACATTTTTAGGTTAAACAGCGATATCTATACCCGATGACAAATTCCCGTCTGTCTGCTACGTAAACCATGGCGATATCGTGAGAACTGGTTGGAGCATTGTACCTCTGATGAACGTGTTAATAATAGACGTATATCTCTCACCTGCCCACCCCAAGCCGCAATGCGTATTTCTTCTTCCACAGCTTCTTTTAGTTCAATCATCAATTATTTGCATTATATTTTTATAGCAATCGGCATAACATGGATGACTCATACGCACTCTAACAGCCTCATCAGGATCGTATAGATAAAGCTTAGCATAGGAAGGTATTTTACCTGCAACTTGTTTACTTCTGGAAGTCAGATGATAAACCTAACCAAATTTTTTTAACAATATGGACCATTACCTGGGATATTAGCTATTTGCGCTCCAAATGAGGCAAATCTATTAGAACTGTTTACATCTATTAGCATTTGTATTGACAAACAAAATTCCTAAAGTTTTTAGATTGACTAAAATCTCCTGTCAATCATTCGTTAAGTGCTGGAGGATGTAATGATCTGCCCTTTTTACTTCAAACTTTTCCTTCAGTCCCGTAGGTAACTTTTCCATAAGGCTTTGGTTATATATATATCCGGGGTAGGAAGGTCCTCCCTGCCGTCTTTTCTTTATTACACACCCCTTCAAGTGTGTACATCCTAGTTTGTCTACGTGACGTACGACCTTGAACGTACTAATTTCACGTGACGGTTCAGTATAAAAAGGCTTCACCGAACGTTGTGTTGGGTTTTTGTTTCTCGGTTTAGAAACCTAGTTATTTATGTATGTGTGGTATCCCTTGGTTCTTTTGAGATAGAGTGAGTTGAATCCATTACCGCTGTGTTTTAAAACCATTTTATAAACCTTATCTTCTAAGTCGCCTGCTCCCCCCCCACTAGCTACTCGATTCTACCTATCGTAGGGTAATGTGAATATAATAAAGTGTTAGATTTTATATATGTGATATACATACGATAAGTTTATGGTGTTAGTTGTCGGCGCCATCCATGTATATATTTTGGGAGGGGAAGGAGAGGAAAGGAAATGAATTTTTTTCAAGCTAAGATTGACTCCTCCTCTTACCAAACAAAACTGATGGATGATAATTTGAGCAAGGCGATCGATATCTGCGTGTCTGGATATCACAACCGGCCGGGTCTCCCCTTGTTCCAAATCGGCAACCTTCACGCCAGAATAAAGAAAACCAGGTCTCGTCACCAATTTCAGAATTGCCCCAATCTCAAACACCTCCAGGAAAATCTACTTTACTGAGTGTAGAAGGGGAAAACCATGACATCCCTTGTCACGAATCTAGTCGCGAAAATGTGACACGCAAGGTCCTAAGTTACGTGCCACCTCCAGAAAACGTTGTAACTCCCACGCCGTCGGGGATTTACATCCCTTTCTAGGTCAATACATAGATAACACACGACAATCTTGTCGACATTTTGCCTGCTTATTAACGATAGGTTGTGTGCCTACCCATTCAGCCAATTATCATGTGAGATATATGTAAGGTCTACTCGAAATGCCAAATTTGGGATGAGGACTGTCTGTATTTTAATATTTGGTTCCAGTATTTATTTTATGAGGTTACTAGCATCCTCGTGTATTAGGTATGGGTAACTTCTACTGAATACCTATCCTCTCAGGTAAGGTATAAACGGATAATTGGTTTGATTTTTTGCATTTAATTTAAAGAGGCTGCCTACCTCTCGAAAGATACCTGTTGAGAAAAGTTGTTCGGTTGGTAGTTTTATTTCGGAGATTACCATCTCCCTCTTTCGACTTTAGATTTGTTTTTGTGCATCCCAATTCGTAACTTAGAAAGTCAAATAATAGATGAAAAGTATTAAATTAGAAAGTCAAATAACAGAAGAAAAGTTTTCATTTTGTTCCGTCTGGTTGCATCCGATCGCTTTCAATTTGGGACGGCATACGCTAGCAAAACTTCCCCTTTGACTGACTGTACTCCGCGCCTCTCGGCCTATATATGAAAAGGTCGTTGACTCGTCTCTCGCTCACAGCTGATTGACAATGCGTCTAGCGTATCCCTTCTTATGGGAAGATTATTTGGGTTGCAGGCGTTGCAAACTCGGTTCCTGTACCTCGGTTGTATCCTATTATTAAAAGGGTCCTCTGAAATTTAATAAATAATATAAAAAAACTCACCCTGTTAGTCACCTCCAAATCCTCGTGTGAAACTTACCTGGTTACACTATATAGCTAAATCACTTTAATTTTCGACCTCCTCCCTACGCTTATAAAAGGGTAATTAAATATTCCTGTAAATAAAATTGTACCTCCCTAATCTGTTAGGATTCGAACCCACAGTTAATAATCTATTTGATTCTCTGGTTTTCGGTCTCCGTGGATAGAATGCCATCTCGCCAAATCAATAACTTAGCCCGATTAAACACTTCCTGCCTTTAAGTACATTCACTCTATTTTAAAACGCAATCAATATTTTTATTATTTTCATGTTTTTAAGACAAGCAATCTAGTTCGAACTGTATACGAAATCACGTTTAAATCAACACAACTTTATAACACAATCGCGATTGCACAACACCTGGCGCCCCTGAGGTGGGTTTTTACAAAACGGCGCTCTACAAATTATCCAATTATTATTATTGTCATTATTATTAATTGTTTTCCCACTGAGTCGAACCACTTTCACTTCACACAAACACCGGATCAATAATCTTTCACTTTAATTCAATATTCCGCAATATTCTCTAATACCATTTGAATTCAATAATTAACTGCAATTTCAAACAACACTTCTGATTTGTATCCCTTTCTCGGGGCTGTCAATCCACCCAAGTTCAAAACTCGACTGTCCCTGCGTCTCTCCTTTCCCGTGGGAATCTGTTTACTCCAGGCCTGTCTGTCAATAAATCTTCCGTCGTTGTTTAAACAAAAAAATTTTTGAGCACGTTCGTTTATTATTTATCGTTTATTTTTGTAGATATTCAAAACATCACAGCCTCCCTTTAGTTCTAAGCCCAGCGGGTAATCTCGCTTCCTCGTGTTAGTCGATGGGATTAGAAATAACTATAGGTAATTTACGTTTCTCGAATACCTCTGTATTTATTTTTTATTTTTATTTTAATTTTTATTTTAATTCTTCCAAAATGTTGAGCGCCCCTGTTCTTCGTTTCTAACCTAGCATCTGTTTATTTTTTGGTTCCCGTGATTATCGGCTTGTTCTACTGGTGAGTTTTTTTCCGCCCTCAGCTTTTTCAAGTGGTTTTGTGTCTCTATGGGTAGAAATTCAATATGTAATGTCACACTTGTTTATTTTCGAATTTTAAACTCTGAGTTAATTGTTTAAACAGTGTTGTTTCATCTCAATACGTTATTTGTATTATGTTCGAGTGTTATTTATTTCCATGTTGATTTGTTTTTATTTTGTGTCCTCGGCTGTGATCCGATGGTTTTTTGTCCGTCTGTGTTATTTATGACTTAAACATTCTCTGCCTTTTAGATCTGGAATAAACAATAATTGTTTACAGTTATTCTAATATCAACGGTATAAAATATGCCATATACTTCACGATATCCAAATGCAATGTTTATTTTAGATTTGTCCCAGCTATCTTATTCTTGTGTTATAATTAATCCGATTTCGATGTTTGTTTATCCTTTGGCTTCGTTGTTTATGAACATTTTAGATGTTTTTTGTCGTCACAATGAATTCAATGTTTTCCGGGTCTGTCTGTTTATTCTATTTTGCCTTTGAAGTACGATGTCTCTGTTATGAAGACAAGACGATTTTAAAGGGAGATAATATAATATATCATGAAAATACGAATGACAGAGGGAGCGCGCTAATTGCTGACTGTTGTGTAAATCTACGAGTGTAAAAATAATGTTATTTTGTTTTTCCAGTACGCGTTCTTACACCATTCATGAGATTTTAATGAAAATTTTAAAGTTTGTTATAATTAGTACCATGAATGTTTAGAAAGTTGTTCGAACTGTAGAATAAGTCGAGGACGCTCGAGAAAGTCTTTGGATTATCTAATTACTCGAATTGTATTTAATTAAATTTTAATTTTAATTATATTTGCTACGAAAAATTCTTGCATAAATATAGACAGTGGATGTTCCAACTATAATGGTAATAACAGAGCTTGCCTTTTAAAAGTAGCTTCATTGATGATAAAAATGTCAATATCCAAATTGATTCTGTTCAACAACAAGATTTGCTCTCCTCACAGGCATTAATGTTGGCAAGTTAGTCCAGCAGCTGGGCGATAAAGATAAGCAGTCGAATTAAATTCGATATCAAGTAGTTTTTTTGACGAAAACAATGTGGATTTAGTGATTCTACGTTAACAGTAACATTATAGATTTAGTGATACTACATGATGTGAATAGTAGAAAATGTCGGAGATGCCCTAAGAAGTATAAATCAAATAATTATTTGTTGTAAAATGAGACTTAAGTAAAGGACGAAGAAAGAGGTGCATGGTCAATGTTTGACTTGGAAGAGATTGGTTGAAGAAATTGAGAACGGCACAGGAAAAAATGGCACGATCAAGTTAAACAATTACTTATTACTTTAGAAAAATATTATTTTCACCTTAAAATTAAATGCACCAATTGATAGGTACTCCAGAATTCACAACACAACAAAACCCAAAACCATTTATTAGTCCCCGTGCAACTCCGGGTACACGTCAGCTAGTATTTAATGAGACAAGCCTTATTTATTATGTATTAGCATATGGTTTTTCAAATTAAAGAACAAGGTGCGTTTTAAAAAGAGTGATCTTTATCTTTTAAGAGTATTACACTACGTCTATTAAGTGTATTACACTACCTTACTTTAACTACCGTCTAATTTCCCAACTTCCTATTTTAAGCAAAGTTCTAGTAAAAATTGTCTTTGATCAATTATACTCGGCTATTTCCACAATAATTACACCGAATCAGCACGGATTCATGAGAGGTCGGTCTACGACACCCAACCTAGCCCTTTTTATTAACTTCTTGCATAGCAAGATGGATGACAAAGAGCAGGTTGATATGTATACAGACTTCTCTAAGGCTTTCGATCGCGTAATACACTCAATTCTTTTGAAAAAGCTTGTCTTATTTGGTATACACGGTGACCTATTTAGATGGATCAAATCTTACATTAGTAACCGTAATCAAGTAATCTTAATCAATGGTGTCTTCTCAAAATCTATCAAGGTGAAATCTGGTGTCCCCCAAGGGTCCCACCTAGGTCCGCTAATGTTCAAAATTTATATAAATGACATTGGATCATCATTAGATCATGTTTTAAAAATTCAAAATATGAACTTTATGCCGATGACATGAAAATATTTAAAGTTATTCGTTCTCTTTCTGACTGCGAAGCGTTACAGAGTGACCTAGATAGGCTTTGCAAGTATTGTAAAGTTAACTGTCTAAATATAAACGTTTCTAAATGTCACACTATGACATTCACCAGAAATAAACTCGTAATTAAAAACTCGTATTCACTCAACAATGAACCTGTCATCTCTAAAACGGAATGTAAAGACCTCGGCGTTTATTTTGATAGCAAACTTATATTTAATAAGCACATTGACTCAATCGTCAAAAGGTCATATATAATGCTTGGTTTTGTGCTACGTGTAAGTAAAATATTCAGTAATCCGCGTACAATTGTAATGTTATATTTCGCATTAGTCAGAAGTACACTGAAATATGCATCGCCTATTTGGAATCCGCAATATAAACTTTACATAGATAGTATAGAACAAATTCAAACAAATTTATAATATATATTACCCACAGATTTAACAATAATTTTGAGTGTACATTTGAAACTTTGAAGCGAAGACTCAATATTTATACACAGAATTTTAAACAATGAGATTGACTGTACTGAACTTCTGTCCCTTATTAACATTAACATACCTTTGAGACGTACACGACATACAGTGCTATTCCACACGCTAAATTATAAAACAAATGCAGCATCTAATTCGACAATTAACCGAGCTCTTCATACTCTAAATAATATTTGTCTTAACTATAACATTGACATTTTTTCGGATTCACTGCCCAAATTCAAACGTGGCATCATGTCAATAATTTAAAGAATTCAATGCGCATGCATACATACAGTCACACACACACACAAAAACTCACAGATACATTACACACGTCATATACACACACCTATAAACTACACAAGTCACCTGGTAATTAAGGAATAAACATACCACTTAGCAGACATTACAAGGAAACATATCATAGGTACACAACATGAAGTATCTTATTCCTGTATATTGTTTTATCTCTGTAAATCATGTACTGTTTGTTTCTTTAATATAAAATAAATAAAAATTACAAGTTCTGAAAAACCTACACTATTTAGGCACCTGAAGTATTCAACCACCCTCGTTTGAACATTTCATGAAGTTTTACCTACGTAAAATGTTGGGCAATCATTACATTTAAGCTTGTAGTTGCCAGAATGGCTTAAATTATTTAGTTATTCTTTGAATTCATCAAAAGTTTAAAAGTTTGCTCAGTGGTATATTTTGTATAAAGCGCGGCTTTAGGTTATGTTGGAAATTTTAAAACACAAGAGGATAAAAAAAATAATGAATAATGTTCCACGCCTGCTGCGCTTTTTATTGACTCTGGTTTTTGGTTAACTATTATAAAGGAATTTATAAGTAGATATAAATCGTAGTTTTTTTGGAAGGATTATATCAATTAAGGTATAGGCATTTCCGCTATTTATTTTTAAGAGCATAAAAACTACTACTAACATACTATTGGAACCCCTGTGTATTAGAATTGTAAAGTTTTAAGGTAAAATCTTCGTTAAAAATAAAAAACCGCACGAAATATTTCAGATTTGACAGAAGAGATCAAATCACAAAGCGTTTTCGGATTGGATATTCCACCTACGTGCTCGCGGACACATTCACGTCGGTGACGTTTTATCCCGTGCCGGATGCGGCCAAGTTGCAGGAATCGAAAGTCAATACTGTAGCCACCACAACATACTAATGCAATTAGTATCCGAAGTGTGTTTTCTCGCCAAATCCAAAGCTCCAACAGACGGGGCTTCAGCCAAATCCAAGACACATCATTAAAAAATCTGATTGTTACGAGACCGTTAAAATTTCGGTGAGTGGTGTATATGAACCTTTTTAGGAGTGGTTGTATCACTGGCGGTTAGATCGTGCTTTTGTGGACCTGGTTGTCAAATGTGTTGGAAAACTTCCCAAATTTAGGAGTTGATTTCGAATGCGTTTAAAACTGGATTTAAAAGCAATGATTGGGTGGTTTTTTGCAGATTTTTTGTGTGGATTTATAGTTTTCATGATGCCATGCTAATTTAAATATAGTCAATACGTGAATATAAGTACTTAATAGTTAATTTTTTGATGAAATTAAAATAATACGAAAAAATTTAAATAATAAGCCTTTTAATTTTGTAAATTATTTTTTTTTCTTTTGACTGAACGATTAGTCATTATAGACCCGATATAGTTTTACATACAAAATTTTAAAAAATAACTTATATCATTGATGTCTCTATTCCAAATTCCTGTAATATTCAAAAATCTGTTAATGAAAAAATAAGAAAATACAAAGATTTAGGAAATGAGATTAAAAGAAATTGGCGAGCCGAACCCTCTGATATGAAAATATCTGGAGTCGGTGAATTGTTTTCCCATTTGATCTCTGGTGGGTTGACGAGTTGTTCTTGTATTATTTTGTATTTATTTTGCTTATATAATTCACTTACATAATGTTGATTGACTAGATGATCATTTGTGGAAAAGTGTGTGGAAGGGTTTAGTTTTTTCCTATGTGGAAGATTTAACCCGGACATAAAATCGGAAATTATATAAAAAAACAATTAGTTTTTGTAATATTAATTATTTATCAATTTCTTGACTTCTAATTATTTCAGGAAGTAATTAATTTATATGCCGCTTTTAAAGTTGGACGATTATTTTTCTGTTTATTTATTGCAATTTAAGATTACAATATTTTTGATTTGAGAAAATATATATCTAGGTAACGATTTGTAAATATTTACTCCACATAGAAGGCCCCGAGGGAAATAATTTTCCTTAGAGCCAATGTAGTCCTTGGCGATAAGGTTTGGAATAATAATTGATATAGGGTATCCAGAAGTAAAGTAGACAAACTTCGAGAGGTGATTCTACATGATAGTAGAAGTAAAAAATATAAATATTTTTTTTAGAAATTTGATGTTTTTTCTCGTAAAAAAATATATTTCCATAGAAGAATATTATTTTTTAAACACAAACAATTCAACTATAGTACCTGAAAACTCCCTTAAAACGGCGAAATTTCGAAAAAAGTTACTTATATTTCTTATTTGTACTAACATGTGAATCAATATTCGAAGTTGGTGCACTTAACCCCCGGCACCCTGTATATTTGTACCTGCATAGAATTAAAAATGTGCCATTAACAAATCTCGATGAAAACATGAAATCGACAGATATAATTACTTAATATTATCTTTACTACTAAATTTTAATAATTTTCAAATGAAATCCTCAGCACGGGAGATCCCAGTGAAGATGTCATTTTATCTGTTTGTTAAAAAAAATAAAACACTTATTATTATTGTATAAACGTATGGTCCCTGTTTCATTATATTTTTTGTAAGGCGCCCTTGTGGTGATTTATGAAAACGATATATTTTTTTTTTTTTTAAAGATCACATACTAATGCTTATAACACCTGGTTTTAATGCAAATAAAAATAAACATTATTATAAACAATAATCATTAGAATTAAAAACCCATAAATTGAAAAAATCATCCGAAAAAAAAAATGCCGCTGAAGGGAATTGAAGCCGCAGCCTTCCGAATGCTGGTCGAGTGCACTAGCCACTATGCCACGTCAGTTATTTTTAATTTTATTTTTTCTATTTGTGTGGGTATTCCATGCTAATAGTTTGATAAAAAATTATTCAAATTCATCCAGATCAGAATTTATAGTCATAGTAAATATGTAAATACAAATTCCATTGATTATCGTTGTTGAAGATAGTCTATGTAAGCAGAATTTAATGTAACCTATTACAGGATGGACACATAACCTATGACAGGATATACACAGCTCTAATGATCAACACCATTCCGTCATTGTGGAGTACGGATGACCATTTGCACAATTAACTTGGAAAATGATCACTCCCTCGTTGGATTCTGGAATATTGGCTAAGTTTCCCCGTTGGTTAGATATATTGCGGTTCGTTACCCGCGCAACCCCGGCCGAAGTGTCCCTGACATACACCAAACACACACCGCAAACATTCATACATACATACGTACATACATACATGCATACAGGCATCCATGCATCTAAACATCCTACCTAGACAAAAACACCCACACCCTTAAAAACGTGTATATCAACTTGTCCATACCTACACTACTGCACAGCTTCATACGCGTTTAAGCTAAGCTTTTAAGTATTAAGGTACTTTTTTCTGAGTTTTTGAGCGAGTTAAAACTCATGCCAGATAAACCAGAAAAGATAAGTTGCATTTCGCGACAATTTTCTTCCTTCCTTAATCATAAGGGTTGATTTACAGAGTTTTAAAGTCAATGTTACGAGAACCATCATGCTTAAAAATCGACATCACAACACCAAAAAGCACACATGTACTATTATTGATGAAAAACCGGTATAAATATTTATATTTTTAACCATCCAAGAATTTTTCTTTGCCTTCTGACAGATAGACGGACTGGCAAAAAATAAAATATCTGACCCAAAATGGACTTTTTCTAGTGTTATCTCCATTTGTAGGTTGGCTTCCATCAGGATTATCTTTACATTTCAGATAACTAAAGTCAACAAAAATTTAAACGGAGTGTTATTGAACAAGGCAATATTTTTTAAGTGTTTTTAAGTATTGAAGGCCTCCATAGTCGGTGTGTAAGGCTCTCAACTAGCATGCTAGATGTCACGGGTTCAAATCTCGGCGTTTGCAAGTAAATTTTATTTGATTAATTTGTGTTATTTTACAAATTACTCGTTTAAAATAATATATAGTCTACTTGCGGAACGTTACAGAATGAAAGATTATTCTCGGTATCGCACTGGTATAAGACTACCATTCAGAATTAAAATTGAAAGATCTGAACAGCCAGTTACTTCCCCACCTTCCTCTTTCCCATTTCATTCCCCGTTACCTCCAGCCCCACATAAACCCCCGATTGGGGATACCAAAGTCTCACTGGCACCAGGTTGGGAGCACTTCACTTCACCTTCACTGGTTGAGAGCAGTTGTTGAAAACAAATACAAACAAAACAAATACAAACGAATAATAAAAATATAATGGGGATCTAGAAGGAGGGTACACTCTATCAATAAATAAGGCGGAATTTGATATCGAATCGTCAGATTTTGTATTTTTTTCTGTATTACCATAGGCTTAAAACTATGTTAGTAAGATACAATTCCCAGAATGCTGCCTCTGTAGTTAATTTTATTTGCACGGTCCTTTGCGATACTTCCTTTCACGGTAATCAATATCCATCATGGGAGAGAGAACCTCCATCTTGCCAAGGAAGTCTCTTTTATTTTCTTTTTAGCTAAACCATGTTGCTATCACGGTTGTGGGATGTCATTTTCTTGTACAGTGTTCTTGACGTACAAAACTAAAGCACTAAAGAAGATGGTGAAATTGTCGATATAGCACATGTGTATTATGTGCAGCAGTTGGATGAACCAAGCGAGGGGGTGGAAAACTGAGAGATGTTTCAGAGAGAGATAATCTGTAGGGTCATTAAAGAGTAAGCGTTAACAATGAGAATAATAGAAATATTAATTTAAAAGTAAGAATTATATTATTCTCTTCTAATCGTCAACTTTTGGGGTGAATTTATTTTGCAAAAACAGTATACAAACCAATAAATTGTAAAAGCGATAAAGAAAATTACAAAAAAATGGCATTATAAACATATACCATAATAATATGTAAGGGAATAAGTACCTACCTAGAAATGCCTAGGATTCCTTTGTATTTGAATTATCAATTTTTATTTTATTTTATACGCTTTTCAAATGTCATTGATGTGTTGTCTTGGTTACACATTAAACAGCATTATTGTTTTCTCGCTATGTGGCTGACATTTGAGCGATAGATATATTTAATTTGTTTAATATAAAAAGATCGACAAATAAACATTTTATGTCGTTTCTTTGATTTCAGAGGAACACATTGTTTAATTTGTTTTATACATATATAAAGATACATGTGGGAAGGACATAAAACAAGTTAAATATTAGAAGATTAAATAATACTTGAACTCTTTGTATGATATGTGGAAAATGATTTCATGATATCTCAACACAATGACCATTCAAGAATCTTTAAAAAGTGATGTAAAGTAATTAAAGGCGATAAAAAAACTAACCTTCAAACCAACACTACATAATCTGTATAACCTTTTTTGTGGTTAATCACTTTTCATGATTTTACATCACTTTTAAAGGGTGTATTGAATTGTCATTTTGATGAGTTATCTGATCACTATTTAAAATATCCACATTTCCTACGAAGCAGTTGATCAACCAAGTGAGTCTTCAATTAATAACTTAGTTCTGCACCTGAGAAGAATCAAAAGCCTGTGTTGGCGGTCTTGTGTGAAATTATACAGGACATAGAATCCAATTTTAGCCAGAGTATCTGGTATTTTATTTTGTTCCATATATCCAATAAATTGGTCAGAAGATTATAAACCATCAGCAGTAATGCGACATTTCTCCTAGAACTAAGGCTGCAGATACCCAGAATTCCCGAGATATGTGCTGTTGGAAACAACCATGGGTAAAAACCGAACTCTCTCGTGCTATCTCAGGTATGGTAATTTATTTTTATATTTTATCGACTACTAGAACATAGACGGTGTCTTCTGGCCTGCCGTACCCGAGATGCGCTCTCGAGAATGTTACGCACTAAGCAGATGTATGGCAGCCTTACAATTACAAGGTTGGTCAACTCCTTTGAATTGTGTATGACAAAATCGAATTATTGAGATGGTTAAGGTTGTCTTGGTATTAGCGAGAACTTTTGTGACAAGACGGCAGCCTTGTTAGATATTGTTAATATTTATTCCTCTTTAGATTTTATTGTTATTTACAGAGATTTTCCTCCACGCTACTACCCTGTGTTGTGAAGAACATTTTCAAGAGGAATTTACTTTAGTGTAGTGGAAGACGTCAAGATAAAAATTCAAAAAAACTTTATTCAATTTAAAAAATTAAAAAAATATATAAATATTTAATAAAATTTCGTCATTTGACAATGGTGAATTGAGGAGCAGGATGCAATAAGGATACATTACTTGTTCGCACGTAAACTGTTTGCTCCCATCGCCTTTTTGGTATCTTCAATTCCTTCTTTATCTACTATGCAAATATTACTTCTGCATATAAAACTGTCTGCAAAATATATATAAAACGTTAATAGTAGTAACACTAGTTTTAAGTGAATATTATGCATTTTACTTAAAACTACAAATTTCATCAAATGTTGATATTGCATCGAGTTCCTTAATTGTTTTTGTACATAACTTCAAAATAATTATTTGAAAACATTTAAAATTATTATAATAATAATAATAAAAAAATATTTCAGAATGTATGCAGGGATAGTGCAATGCAATACATTCCATATTTTGAAATTACATGTAAATTAATTATTTATTTACTAAGTCAAGTAAAGAAATGTAAGGTCATGCCGTTTATGGAGGATATTTGGACATCTCCCGTCTCGAGAGGGCCATCATGGGGATTCCATACAGGCAACCATGGCAGTGATTATTGTGTTATTTGATTGGCGTAGTCAGCACCATAAATTTCCATTGTTGTGGCGAAGGTCCCTCCAGGAACATTACCGTTGCGCTGCAGTATCTCGGTAGGCGGAATAGTTGGCGATAAGCATTATTGTAAGCAACTTTTAGCTTATGTCATTGTGATGCAATGTATTTCACCCACAGTTCTGACGTGTCCTGCAAAGTGTAGAATGCGTTGAATAGTATCTTTTCACGTTTGTACAGCAAAAATTATTAAAATACAAAAACTCTACAGAAATTTACAAAACAATAAACATCATGACAACAAAACAACTATGTATATGCAAAATCCGCACTACTGCATCTCTTCCAACAAAAATCCACATTTCGATGCGACATCAAATAAAAAACAGGTCCTCAACAAAAAATAAAACCCAGAATAAACCGATAATACTCACCTCACACGAGCAAAGAAACTTTAAGTACCATGCTATCCAACTTTATAATTGCATGCTAACCACCCTGAAACTTCTTCTAACTATGAATATTATATTTAAAACATTTATTCAGCAAAATATATCACTGTCTGGAGAAACAACAGGGTGTTTTTTTATTTACATAACTGAAGGGTAAAATAATTTCCCTAGTGGCCTATGTCATTTTTGGGAATGCTGTGTGGATTAAGAGGGGTGGGTAAGAATCTAGGAATTAGTGTGTCCAGGAGTGACGGACAAATGATCTATCCCTTCCTCTGCGGCGCAAGACAATGGGTCAAGAGAGACCAGTTGGAGTGGTCAAAGGGTCTCCCCAAACCAGCCTCTCCCGATCTGGCATGCCACGCAGCTTATGGGCAGACGCATCTTTAGCACACCTCACCCGATGAACCCGGGCACCCCTGCTAAAACTATGGCAAAGTGTTGGTTATCTAATAAATGGTTGCCTGGGTGGCGGTACCAAAACTCGCCTCCTAGATTTTATTTATAGTACCTATCATACCATTTTTTTACACGTCATAAATCTGTATATTATTGCCTTTCTTTTATTATTTAATATAATAATATAATTATGATAATATTTCATTTTTATGATTTTTTCAAATATACATTCCAGTATTATGGTAGATGTACATGATTTAAATTGTAATGTATTATAGGGACTTAGAAAATAGTATTTTGGGGATTCAAATAATAAAACATTTGAATAAATACACATTTAGGAAAAAAATCGTATAAAAAAAATGCTGAAATTAAACTGGATAGTAAAAAATATATATAAAAATCTAATTATTATTTCAGATACCGCAGTTCTTCTAAAATGCTGACGCAGGGATGAGTTCCTTGTTTTACAGCCCTCATAAGAACCCGGGTGGCTTACGGGACAGGAAACACAACTCCGGAAATGTTCTCATTATAGAATCCTGCCAGATTCTGCATCGAAGAACACTGGAGAAAATTATTGGCCCCATCAATCTCGAAAAATGTTACGGACCATTATGGCACTGTCAGACGACTGTCAACTTATACTATAAAATGTTGCGGACCATAATGGTACTGTCAGACGACTGTCGACTTATACTATAAAATATTACGGAACATAATGGTACTGTCAGACGACTGTCGACTTATACTATAAAATATTACGGAACATAATGGTACTGTCAGACGACTGTCAACTTATACTATAAAATGTTATAGACCATAATGGTACTGTCAGACGACTGTCGACTTATACTATAAAATATTACGGAACATAATGGTACTGTCAGACGACTGTCGACTTATACTATAAAATATTACGGAACATAATGGTACTGTCAGACGACTTTCAACTTATGCTATAAAATGTTACGGACCATAATGGTACTGTCAAACGACTGTCAACTTATACTATAAAATGTTACGGACCATAATGATACTGTCAGACGACTGTCAACTTATACTTTAAAATGTTACAGACCATAATGGTACTGTCAACTTATACTATAAAATGTTACGGACCATTATGGTACTGTCAGACGATTGTCAACTTATACTATAAAATGTTACAGACCATAATGGTACTGTCAACTTACACTGACCGGTCAGTGGTTGAGTGGGCTTAGCGCTTGGGTCTCATCCGAGCGTCGCGTGTTCGATTCCTCGGCTGGCTAAGTCCTCCATCACAACACAAGCAACATTTTCGGCTTTCTGTGGTGGTAGTAGGAGATTTTCAAACATTGTTGGGTTACTCGTAACCTGGGAATGTTTGTCTTTCTTTTTAAAAAATTAAAAAAAAATTAATACTATAAAATGTTACGGACCATTATGGTACTGTCAGACGACTGTCAACTTATACTATAAAATGCATTCCAAAAGGTTGAGTTTTCTAATATTAATAAATACAAAAATTCAGCCTGCTTATGATTGTGCTTTATCACTGAAAATTTCAAAGTTTGTTGTTATTAGTGCCAGAAGTGTTTAGAGATGTTTAGAAGAATAAGTTGGGGACACAACCCGGGATACTTAACGCGATATCTGTGCACCGTAATGAGATACGGAGTCGAATTGAAGTCGACGTAATGTAGTTTTATAACAGTAACATGGAGGTATACAGTAATGCATGGTGAAAGAAGTTGGAGGCACCCAAGAAAGATATTATCCAAAGCAAAACATTGCGGGGGATCCACTAGTAACATTATAAAAAGCAATGTGCATATGTAAGGAAATATAATCTTTATTATAAAATTGAAATAAATTACTGTAAAATTAATAAAAATATATAATTTATAACTCGATTTGGTCCCCCCCTACAAATTACATTCAGATTCAATCGAAAAATATCAACATAAATTCCTAAGACACATTAATTTTAAACTCGGTATTCCCATTGAAAATATAAACTATAATTACTTGATGAAAAATCTAAATTTATTAAAACTCTCAGATCGAAGAATTATATCCGACTTAATATTTATGTTCAAAATTGTAAATGGTAGTATAGATAGTCCTCATTGAATTTCATATACCCACGAGAGCTACTCGTTCTAAAATTTTGTTTAAATGCAACAGTATCAGGACTGAGTATTCCAAACACTCGCTTGTACCTAGGTTGCATGAAGTTAGTAATAGATACGCAGATGTGGCAGATCTATTTAACTCAAAGATATTAGAAGAACGAGATGTGCTATGTGCAGTTCGTACTGAGTGGAATTGTTTTGCCGAGTGTCGCCGGTTTTGTTCACCAGTACTACTGCACACCTTCGCTTGCGCTAAGGTATCCGCACTAATACATAGAACAGATTTCTGTGCGTACACGTCCCGATACCGTTCAAAGTACCCTAATTAGGTAGTACTCCGGCTACGGTCCGGCGGCCAACATAGCATATCTCGTTCTTCTAATATCTTTGATTTAACTGCACGCAAGGTAGGTACAAGAGGGCTATGCTATCAAATCTTTTCAATCAATATTAATTTAATCTAATTCTACCTTATTTGCACTATAGAAACTTATGTACTTGTATCTCTTGTTTACTTACTTACTTACTCTCTAATGTCATTTCACAATCAAATGCCACATATATTTGTAATTCCTTTTTTTTAATATTTCAACGATTTTAACTGTGACATGTTATCATTGTTTATGGTATATTTTTACCGATTAAAATTAAACACCATAAAATATCGACTTTTTCAAGCGTAAAATGATTATTTTCAGTGGATCACTTTAAATCAATTCTATTATAATAATAGTGAATTATTTGTTTGAACTCAATTAAACATTAATATTTTAAACGCCGATCTGGTTTCAGAGGATAGGGTACTTACTTAAACGCGTACACGAGTACCAACAAATAAGGTTTGAGTGTAAAATATTTAAAAAGGGTGATGTAGCACTAAATTATAATTACATTTCGTGTGGTGCAAAGATATTAGAAGAACGAGATGTGCTATGAGCAGTTCATACTGTGTGGAATTGTTTTGCCCAGTGTCGCCGGTTTTTTTCACCAATACTACTTCACACCTTCGCTTACGCTAAGAACATATCGTTTCAGTTGGCACTAATACATAGAACAGATTTCTGTGCGTACACGTCCCGATACTATTCAAAGTACCCTAATTAGTTAGTACTCCACCTACGGTCCGGCGGCTAACATATCTCGTTCTTCTAATATCTTTGGTGTGGTGTGTAGTAGTGCATGGAAAATGCGTCATCCCGACCTCTCTGCTAAATCTTACGTAAAAAATAAAGTAATATTTAATATCTAAGTAAGTTTTATATGGAAATAAAAAAATAACGTTTATTTTAACTTAATAAACTTTATCAATACAAAAATCGCGATGAAAAAAAGTTATGAAGTCGAACTTTGGCAAATATTGTAAAATTAGAAAACCCGTATAAAAGTTTCCGTTCGCCCTTAAACGCTAAGAACATTGAAATAAATTTAAACTCGTAGATATTTGATTCCAGTTTATAAATGGCTGATGTTTGAATAGTTTGAATGGGAGTTGGCAATTTATTATGCATTATTAGGCATTCGTCGGTGGAGGAATAGTTCCCTGAAGTTCAGTAAAGTTTTAGTGCAGCAAATGGGAGGTTCAGTCTCAGTGCAATGGTCATCGTAAAATAGTTTGGATGTACATCAAAGTTGTTGCCAAACGATGCATCCAACAATCTAATGTCATTTCAAGTACGACTGTGCTTTAATTGAATTGTTTTAACAGTGGAAAAACGTTTCATTGAAGAATTTCTCAGACTGTCGTAGTTTCTTTGAAACAGTTAAATTGTTTTCAGGCAGTCTGAATGAAATTGAAAAAAATCACACTTTTTTTCGAACAATTCTTTGCGAAATATATATTTTTTTAACCTTTATTTTTGTTTCCGATATTCTTAACCATTGAGCAAAGTGGTATGACACAAATAAATGATAACATGTATAACACTTACCATTAACATCCTCGTGCAAAGTATTTAACTTCCACTAACTCATTCAAATAAAATGATTCAATATAATTTATTAGCCTTCTTAACTTCCATGCATATAGCAATAATTCCAATATATGTGTTTTAAATTTCTTAACTTCCGCTAATTCATGCAACTAAAAGGATGAAATTCAAAATTTTCCAACTTCTCAACTTTCACTTATTAAATATGACACAACATATTTTTTTCACCTGACTTAACATCCACTAATTCATTCAAATAGAAGGACAAAATATATATTTTTAACAACTTCTGAACTTCCAGTAATTCATACAAATAGAAGGACTCAATATATTTTTTTCTATTGTCTTAACATCCACTAAATCATACTGATAAAATGACGCAATATGTTTTTTCTATCATCATAACTTCCAATAATTCATATAAATAGAAGGACAATATATTTTTAACAAATTTATACAAATTAAATGACAAAATCCCTTGCAGCTGCTTATTTTCCAATAATTCATGCAAGTAAAATGGTCCAATATAATTAGTTCCAACTTAAGCCGATTCAGCCAAACCCACAAAACTAATTTAATATCCCGTAAAGTCACAATTTAATTAAAATGTAAATCTCATTAAATAGTTCGACGAAGATTAATAAATAGATAAGCCACTCGAAGTATCGATGTCTGACTTTGAGACTATCGTAACTAAAATAAACGTATTGTTTTGTGGGAATGAACATTGCCACAGTTTGAGGACAGCGTTTTGATTGCAAAGCATGCCATTAGAATTAACGCATGTGGGCGTCTTTGATAGCTCAATTGATCAGAGCGCTTTTCACAATATCTTGGTTTCAACAATAATCTAGTTTTTTTGCAATAAATTTATAAAATCTATATTCATATTCGATTCGGCAGTAGATATAATGTATCTATGTTGTTTGTTAAACACTTCATTTATAATATCTACTAATCCATAATTTGATCGGTAAAGAGGTCACGTATCGGTTTATCCCCAAGTCAGGAATAAAGTGAATCCACGAGTTGTGAGTTAAGATCACATTCTGGCCATAAAGAAGTAGTAAAACTCTGTTTTGTGTTAATTCGGTGAATAATTTTTTTATAAACAGCCGCAAATACGAACAAAATTTTAAAATTGCAAGAAGAAAGGTCTGTTAACTGACGGCCTTTGAGCTGCGCCCAATAAAGAACTGAAATTGCCACTGAAAATTTACGATGAATTTGTGAAAAGGTTCCGCAGGCTTCCTTTGAAGCAATTACTTCATCGGTATTTTCCCAAAGTTTGAAATATGAAATGTAAGAGGTCATTTATGATACACCGCGGAGTGGGGTTACTCAAGGGGAAGGGTAACTTGGCAGTTCATTCTAACCCCCGTTAACTTTTACGTCATCTGAAGGTTATTTATTTCTAATTTATACCCCGGCATTTGTGAGTACAACCCAACAAAGTTTTACTTGTAAAGTGGCTTTTACATGAACAATACAAGATAATAATATTATTATGTGTATCTCGCTCGGAGATGAATTCTAACCCAATTCTTACCCTTTCAAATTGAGTACTGAAATACCCACCAGTATTTTAATCTCGCGTTTCCGCACCAGCAGGTACATAACTTTGAAATATTAACTACGATCTCCATGGCAGAGTGGAAAGATCCCTGGATCGGGATCGTGTCCAACCCAATAGTTATAAAAAGTCACTGTATTTTTCTTACGTCACATACCTATGTATTTCTTGCTATAACAGATCTTAATTTCACCGAATACTAGCAGTCGACAATTTGGCATTTCATCTGTAATTTTTTTATTACGTTCAGGTTCCGTTTCAAGATGGTTACATTTTTTATCCCGCCAGAGGTCGCATAATCGTGGTTCTGAATACTTTTGGTCTAATCAGAATATTCAATAATATGATACGTACCGGCCTGAAGAAAGTTAAAAAAAAATATTGTTATTAAGATATTTATATGGACAGATGAGAGAAGATCAGAAACATAATTTTTGGATGCGATGTCTACTATTCACAAAACAACTAGTGGTAATCGAAGATAAAATATATTTCATATGAATTTACGCATTGTTCTTCAGTATCATTCTTTATCTTATCTTATCAGTTCTTCAACTAAAATTATGGGAAACTGCACGCACACTTATTTTTCAGAAAATTGATATTGAAGGAATAAATTGCAAGCCTCATCATTTTTTAGCCTTTTGCATATGTGTTATTAATTATTTTTCAATATTATAAAAGTTTATTTTAGAGGATGAAACTTCGTGTACAAAGTAATAAGAAAATGTGTTTTAAAACGGATTTTCTTGTGCTTTTAAAAACGTTGAAACTATTCTTAGAACTTTTAAAATTATTAGAACTTTTTTACAGTATACAGAGCGTAACAGCATGTACCTGAAGTATTTTAACCAGGGATTTATGAGCATATTTTTAGTAAAAAATGTACACGTGTCTTCGCTGTCCGATATTTATTTAAAAAAAATATTTATTCATCAAACCTTACCAGTGGGTACATGGGAAGAGTCTAGTGGGTCACGCGATACGCACTCTGTCTCTTTCCACCAGCACGATGATGAGACAGAGTGCGTATCATGTGATCCGTCCCGCGTCTCGATCAGCGGCGAGGAAAATATACTTTTAATATAGAAAAATACCCTTTTTTGTATTTATTCAAAAAAATTATTATCGGTCAGCAAAATGACATCTTCTACGTTTTTAATTCCAAATATACTCAAGAATTGCTGGATAAAATCCTTCGGGATTGTGCTGCTACAGCATGTATATTTATATTTATTCATGCTTTCATGCCCGTTTAAGACATTTACATAATAATATACTCATAAACCGTTCAGTAGACGAGTATTACTGATATTAACATAGATATTAAGTGGCCAACAGCTCCGTGGCGAGAACGGTCATGGAATCGGTATTGTTAGATATCCGAACATAGATATTTAAAATCATTGTATAAAAAAGAAAATTTGGTAGGAAAATAAATTAAAGCAATATAAAGGTATCAATATAATTTGACACTTTTATCTATCGAAGCTTAATTTACACATTCAGAGTTAAACAGTTCCAATAAGTAAATTAGCTTTACCAGTTGAAAAAAACCACGTTAAAGTAATATTAACGAAGTTACTAAATACTTTTAATATTTCTTTAAGTATTATCTGACATCTACCCGGCGTTGCTCGGGGACTAATGTTCGGGGACTAAACTCGGGGATAAATGGTTTGGTGTAAAGTTTTGAGGTTATGAATTTTAAAGTACCGGACAACTGGGTGCATTTTAAGGTGGATTTGTTTACTTGATCGTGATATTAACGGGAGTTTTTCATTAAAGGTTTAAAGTTAAAAGCTTATTTATATATTTTTATTGTATAAACGGCATAAAAAGAGGAGTGACAGTTTTCTTACTTATTTCTTATACAGAAGGAATGTTTTTTTTTTCAAAATTATCGATGTTTCGAGTTAAAAAGTATCGGTAAGTTTTTTTAAAATAATATCAAACATTTTCATGTTTGATATTAATATTTTTTTAATTATTTGAGGACACTGTGGAAAATATCAACATATCTAAGGGCATTGTAAGATTTTTGGGCGCATTTCGATTTGAAATGTACTTCTTCTTCTTTCGTATGGTGGGGGAGTCAGAGGGGGACATCTAGGTCTTAGAGCCGTTCTAGGGCCTCAGGCGTCGCCACGTGAACCTAATCAATCCCGCCGGGGAATGAATGGAGTGGGTATTTGCTGACCACATGTTTGGTGGTCTGTACCGCACCACATTCAGACATCGACGGATCTTTAAGGCCCCATCCGTGCATCACGTGGGCACAGCGGCTATGGGAGCAACCTATTGATGGCGGACTAGGTTTTGCGAGGCAATGAGAACCCAGGCTGTCTCTCGGTGGGGTCCTGTATGAAGTGGGCATTTCCCACGTTGGCCGTTTGCCACTCAAGTTTCCACCTATCTTCTGGGGTGAGAGTTAATCGGAGGAGCCTCTCTCCTTCCGCCCGGAAGGGCTTTCGGGACTTCAAACGGCATGCCGGGTGGGAGACATCTTCGTGCAAAGGTATTGCGCTTTCTGCAGCGCCTTTCTGTATTCCCTCAGTGTTGCAATTTATCGCCTGATGTTTGGCGGGGTTATGTTTGCAAGTACGGGGAGTCAAGGGAGAGGAGTAGATTTTAAATTTTGTATATAAAACTAGGAAATGGTGCATATAAAATTTGAATTTGAATTGAATTTGAAATGTTGTATATAAAACAAAGTATTCGATCTGGTATTGCGTTAAGGGCGACGAAATGCAATCCTTTCTAAAAGAGCTGGCTAGTCAATATATCAACAATTTCGGATTATTATTTGATTTTTAATTTTTTTATCCGTGGCTTTGCAGAATAATATTAATAAGTGAATATCTAGAATGTATAAGTATGTAATATTTCTAACGAACTCTTATACGTACATATATATGCTTTAAAAAAATGGTAAGGTTAGGTCTTTTGAAGTCAGTATTTCGGTATTTCAGTCGTCTTTTATGTTCCAAATAAGCACCTTCTTTTGATTTCATTCAACCTGAAACCTATTCAGAAAATAGATTGACTGGTAGGAACACTTTACAGAGTAAAAAGCCCACACTTGAGGCATGGTCCATACAGTGGCGTTAGATTATCGCAAATACAAATAAGCACTACCCACAGACAGAAAATAGATAAATGTGTAAAAGTTTTTTGAAAAATATATTGGTGAAGACTTCAACTATCATATATTTTTTATTTTAATCGTTGTAATATGTTTCTGGTTTTCACCCTTCAAGGGTGTTTAAGGCTTTCATTTCAAATAATTCAGAGAGGGAATGTGAATTATTACATATTCATTTGGCTTAAATTGGCAAATTTCAAAATTATTTTGAAGATTGGAGTCGAATTCAGATTTAGAAAAGATGTTGAATGAAGGGGGGTATTTTGAAATAAGACTTGATAGAAGAGAGGTTATCTGTTTAAAGAGGTACAACCAAAAAATGTGATCTAATGTTCCCACTTCTAGAACACATAATGTACAGTCTGAAGAGTCAAGCACGTGAATTTTAAAAAGGTGCGAAGGAATCGAACAATGTCCGATCCTCATTCGAATAAGTGAGGAAATTCCTTTTTTAGAGAAATAGGGGGTATAAAAGGTTTCAACACAAATTGTAGGGCACAGAAAATTATTTAATAATTGAAAAAACACACGTAATACACCATTTTTTATTGAATTAATAAATCCCAGTCAATCAGGATTTGCTTTTTTAAGCTTAGTCAGGGCTATTACATGAACTTATTTTAATTACATACAGTCGCATATAAATATAAATTCCACTTTTATGTATATGTATATATAAAAGTAGAACAATCAGTTACTCAGTTTGTGTTTTTTCATTTACTATATAAAGTCACACCCCAAAGTATTTGCTTCATTCGAAGAAAGTTATTTGTTCAGAACGTTTGAAGTCTGATGTAGATAGTCTCGATTTTCCTTTGAGCAATATTTTGTTTAAATTCCTACTTACTGATCACTCCACATTTAAGCAAAGGTGAGTTCACATTAATATTAAAATTACTTAATTTTTCTTCCCTCGTCTATGCATTTTATGGATCCATTGTTCATTTTAAATCTATTAATTCTTGTGAAATAAAGACAGTCTGATATTGTTGTTTATAGTATCATCACATGGTATTATTTTTTACATTTCAATTTTTAACCGCAGAAGAAATATCCTGTGTTGAGATTAATAATTTTATTAAAATAATATAAAGAAAGAGCAATACTGATAACAGCAATAAAGAAGCTAATTCATTATAATGTAGTATGCATATAGGGTGAAAATGTGTTGATATTTTATTTGAAATAACATATTTTGCTATTAACGGAATACACGTGTAATATTGTAAAATATGGCTAGTTAGCTAAACTTAAAAATCCACTCCGATTCCTTTAAAAAAATCCAGCAGAAATATCTGAGAGATATTAACCATAAACTCAGTCAACCAATAGAAACTATAAATCACAACCACTCTGATAGAAGACTCGTTGCCAACTCGACTTTTATTTTATAAATTGTTATGGAATTATAGACAGCCCTGATTTATTTAGCCTAATCACCTTCAACATACCAAATAGAACTACTCGATCGAAAATTATTTTTAATTGCAACAACAATATCAGGACCGAGTCATTTAGATAATCGCTTGTATCTAGATAACATGCAGTTGGAATTGCTTTCGCAGAAATAGTAGATGTGTTCAACTGCACTGAATATAGTTACAAGAAGGCTATAGTAAAATATCTCAATAATATTAATAATTAAGCTTATCATAATACTATTCTTCTGCATTGAATTTCCATATAACACATTTTACTTCATGATTACTGTTCTACTAAACTATTATTTATATCAAATGTTTGTAAAAGCGCGTACGGGCATTGAATATCTCTATAAATGAATAACTAAACTGTTTTTTAAACTATCATCTAACATATATTATAATGTTGATTATATTCAAATAATCTTTTTCGTACGAAAATAAAGTGAAATTAAAAGATACAAAAAAAATCAATTTATTTTTTACCATAATGTAAAGTCCTTTGAATTTGATAAGGAACTTTAATGATCATTTATTCAGCATTAGAAAAAAATTTCGTATTCGTAACAGTTATTATACGGTGAAAGTAAAATTATGGTAATAAGTCTGTTGTACATAATTCAGGCTCTCAGTAACTTTTTCAACAACATCGATACTGCCAAAAGATTACAACAATTGCGCAACACTAGATTGGGTATTTCTTTTATGTATCCTGCCAGTGAATACCAGAACATAATATGGACAAAGGAGTTGTTTTAATAAATTTCCGTTGTTTTATAATATTTTCAGTGAAAATATTAAAAAAAACTATAAGTTCGTTGAATCTATTCAAGAAAATGATTAAAAATTCCATACTCTCTTGGAGTGGTGATTTTGGATTTCCCATGTCGTGGCTGCTGTCAGGAATCAGCTTGTAGCCCCATATTCGATGTGATCCATCTGTGTATGTGTTATGTGATGTACTTATTTGATTGAATATAATTGTAAAACTGCTAATCTCGACACAGAAATTCCCTAGTGATATGAGCAGCTGAAAAACAAACAAAAAAATCTTATTTTTAAATATTCAGTGCCTAAAATTCATATCCTCACTTGAAAAACTATACACTGCCTGCCTTTGGTAACTGAGCAAAGCACGTAACTGTTTGTTTCATATAACAGTCAACAATCTACAAGTTGAGAGAAGGAGATAACATATTAGGTCCAAATTGAATTACACATTCATTCCCTAAAAATTGAGTTTCACTGTATTCTCAATTATCTACTGTAACCCTTTGAGCCGATGCACCAATACTCCAAAACTCCAATACTCCAATTTTCTGTTTTTGTTTTCGTGAGCTGCATAAACTGTGATCAAAGTAATTGAGATAAACATATCTGCACATCGGTGTGCGACTTTCCATCAAGTCACTGGATTCCAATGTTAATAAAGGAGGACAGCAGTGAAAATTTAATGGCTTTACAAATATTTATTCATATAGATCAACCAACGCCGATTCTGAATATATAAGTTTTATTACATACTAGCTAACGTGTAACCGGCGTTACCCGGGGTTGTGAATGGTTTTGAGGTTGTGAATATTGCGCCCAAAAATTAATAGAATACTATGTATTCAAAACGCCCCGCTTGGTTGGTATCACTGCATGGGATATATCTACGTGAATTATAAATTTGCGTATTGTATGAAAAATTTTATGTTTTTTTATCAGACATTTGTTAAATCTAATTGATGCGATGTTTTTGAATGTACACAAAAATGAATAACTTGAAATGAATTGCTATTGAATGCCGATAAAAGACGCTTTCAGAGCACCTGACCGGACATCAGAAGGCACGGGTTTAATTCCCGTTGGTGGCATTTATTTTTACTCGGGAGATATTTTCAATTTGTATTGATAATTTAGGCAACTATTTATTGCTTATAATTATTTAGGAAATATAACAACTATATTATGAGCCCGAATCAGTTTAGTACCCTTTGATACAAAAATACGCTTCATGTGACATCACGGGCGTTTTGAATGGCGAAAATTTCTTAAAACTGTCAATAAAAATTTAAAATATATATATATACAGGTAATTAAGTGAAAAGATCAATTTTGATTAAACAAATGGACTGAAGTTCCTCGTTATTACCAGAGTTCTAATTTCCCCTTTCCCACAACACATTATGACTAAAAGATTATTGATCGGATAATTCGCGACCAGGTAACCTTTCAAAAATAATAATTAAATATGCTTTTTGTCATAATATGTCATTATTTACGAATCTCAAGTTAATTGAATAATACAGGAAAAAGAAAAAAGATTTTCCGAGCAAAATACTGACTACTCCAAGAGCGAATAAGCATAATAATTAGATTCACGAAATTATTGCTTCAAACATGTTCTTTTCTATTTTCCTTTTATTTGATTTTGATTGGCTAAAATATTTGTTTTTAATAACATGTCGAAATCACCAAAGATATCAAATTTGCGCTAAAAAAATAATTCTTTAGAAAGTTCCACGAAATATTTTTCAAAAATAAAGCACATCAAACGTGAATAAAAAAAATATTCTGTGATCATAATAATATTATATCTTTTCAGAAATTACAGAAATTTTCAATAAGTACGTACCTATCTGTAATGTTTTTTGTAAATCAAAAGCTTTAATTTTAATATCGTTTTAATTTGTTTAAGGTGTGGACGAGGGGTAAGGTCTCAAATTGCAATCCGGGGACCGCGGGTTCAATCTCAGCGTGCGCAAGTAAATTTTATTTGATTGATTGTGTTATTTCATTATTTAACCATTAAAATAAAATAAGGTATATTTGCGGCACTTTCCAGTGCGGAAGATACTCACAGTTTTGTCCAGATGTACGACCACCATTAAGTATTGAAATATATATATTTTTTAAATTTAACACTTATCAAATTTAATAATATTATTTTAAAGTTATGCAGTATTTTTATTTTTATTATTATTACAGCTGTTTCGGCTTTTAAGGCCATTTTCAATCGTTAAGACGACTTATTTATATGATTCTATGTTACCAATTTAAATTTGATGATGTCTAAAATGATTTTTTTATTTATTAAGACATACACAGTACAATAAGAAACAGTTAAGGATATTTTTCGTTATTACATAGTTGTAGTACCTATAACGTATGTCCATAAAATATTATTACGTTATTTCGCCTGAGATTGTTCTAAAAACTTAACTTATGATTTTAAGTTGATATCAATGAATTTAAATTTAAATTAATGTATGAATGAGTAGGTAATATTTATAAAAGGAAGAAAATGAGTGGATAGATACTTAGAAGCAAAGAATAAATAATTTCCCTTACTTTATTAATTAATGTAATATTAGGGTCATTGGTTCGTTTAATGATTTCCAATTGTTCAAGTAAACTTTTTTTTAGGCCATTTCTTTCGATATACAAAGAGTGTAAGCTCATTGTTTTCATGTGGAACATGATAATTCTCTAAGAAACTTTAAGCAAATTTAAAAAAAATGTTTTTTTTGCTGTACCATCTTATTTGTTCTTTGAATCTAGTTGAGAATATTTAAAGTATTGAGACGTTGATTGAAATGGCTTAAGCTATGTTTGGTGACCAGATCTGAACAGCTAGGTACTTCCCACCTTCTTCTTTTTCATCTCCCTCCTCCAAACTACCTTCAGCTTCACAACATATCACAATTTGGGATGCCATAGTCTCACAGGCTCCAGACGGTTGAGAGCAGTTGCGACTTGAGTACAGTATTCAATAAAAAAATAGTAAGAAATTGCTTAAACTGGTTCGGACAAAAAGAATTTATTACTTTTCAGTTTTGTATAATCCTCTTTTCAATCTGCCAAGCAAATAACAAGCCCAAATTGCTTATGTCACAATTTCTAAGTGATATATGATTTGATGAAATGATTTGTTAACCCCTCATAGCTCTGGCATATTAAATTTTAAAATTATTTTTTATAAACGTCAAGTCAGAGAATTTGTGTATATTTCTGCAACGCAATAAAATCAAAATAAATTGAATATTTTTGAACGAAGCAAAAATCTAGAATTTTTTTTAAAGGTAAAATAATACCTTTTATTTTTTTTTTAAATAAACATAGTTTTTGAACTTTTCAAATTTTGAAATCAAAAGCCCAAATGTTTTAAGAATAGCTCACCTTAAGTTTTTTCATCTAACATTGAACTAAAATTACTGATAGCGACATAAAAATATTTTTTTTATGATAGATGTATAATAAACATTACTGCCACCTCTCTTTGTGTCTTTTTATAAAAAATCAATTTAAAAAAAAATTCAAAACATTTCATATTTTCTTCTCAAATTGCGGTTGGAACCTTTTTTTTCATGGAAGTGTAAACTTTAATTTTTCTGTGGTTGACTTCTAGATTTGAATATAAAGCGTGGTGATTTATCTTGTATGAAACCATATGAGCTGTTCTCGAAAGCGAACAAATTAACACTACGCGTAATAGCTGTTTGTTCGCAAAACCGAATAAATTAGCTTGAGTTGCTTGATCACATTAAAAAACCTACAAACTGATATGTATAGCAAATATCTTTAGACTGAATTATATGTATAAATCTCAGCGACATTTCATTGGTACGAATTATTGTATTAACTTTGTAAGTATTGTCCTCTTTGTAATTATGTACTGTTTGTTTCTGCAATAAAAAAATAAAATAAAATAAATAAACCAATTATGAACTCAATTTTTCAGGCATTGAACAAATGAGTTTTTCTAATATATCGGTTGAATTGTTAACCAAAATTATTAAAAATACTCATAATTGGAAAGCCACGGGTTGCGATTGGATACATAATTTTTGGTACAAACGTCTGACTACTTTACATCCTCTTTTGGCAAAAAATCTTTCAAAATTTGTCAGTCAACCACAAAATTTTCCAAATTTTCTAACTAAGGGCATTACTTATATGTTACCCAAAAGCGAAAATATTAATAATCCCTCTCAGTACAGACCCATTACATGTTTACCGACAATATACAAAATTTTGACCTCTTGTTTAACAGATTTAATATATACTCATTTAGATGAAAAAAATATTTTATCTGAACAACAAAAAGGTTGTCGCAGAAAACATATGGGATGTAAAGAACAATTAGTTATTGATTCTGTAATTCTAAAACAGATTCAAACTCGAAAACGTAATTTACATACTTGCTATATAGACTACCAAAAGGCTTTCGATAGTGTCCCGCACTCGTGGCTGATCAAAGTATTAAATATATATAAAATTAACCCCATTATTATTAGCTTTTTGGAAAATATTATGTCCTTTTGGAATACCAATTTACTTATCAATTTAAAAGGTAAGAAAATAGTAATACCGGGCATTTCAATTAAAAGAGGAATTTTTCAAGGAGACTCATTGAGTCCTCTTTGGTTTTGTTTAGCATTGAATCCTCTATCTAAAATGTTAATTAAAAGCAAATTTGGAATAAAAGTTAAGGGTAATACAAGGGAGAGTAGTACAATTTCGCATTTATTATATATGGATGACATAAAATTATTTTCGAATTCTGAACAAAATTTAGAGAAAATGATCGAGGTAGTTAAAAACTTTTCAGATGATATCAAAATGACTTTTGGTTTAGATAAATGTAGAACGATCCATATAGAGAAAGGCAAAATCGTAGATGGGGACTAGAGTATATTTAGAAATTTCCAAATTACTAGTATGAAAAGGGATGAGGTTTATAAGTATTTAGGATACCCACAATCAAATAGATTAGACCATAGTAGTATTAAAAATGATATTAGGATTAAATTTCACAATAGGATCAGGAAAATTTTAAAATGCAATCTATCTGCTAAAAATTTAGTAAAAGCAATAAATACTTGGGCAATACCTCTATTAACGTACTCATTTGGCATAATTAAATGGTCTGAAACAGATTTAGATAACTTAGAAAGATTAATTAGAACTACGCTAACAAAGTTTAATTGCCATCATCCAAATTCAGCTATAGAACGAGTTAATTTACCTAGAAATTTAGGAGGTAGAGGTATAGTCAAAATAACTTCTTTGAAACATAATCAGGTAGAAATGCTAAGAACTTTTTTCCATAGGAAAGCTCATAGCTCAGAAATGCACAAAATAATTTGCAAGGCAGATACAAATATTACACCTTTAAATTTATACGATGAGAATGCCAACATTTTTATAAATCCCAACCAGGAATTATTAGATTCCTGGTCAAATAAAATTTTACACGCAAAACACTTTATCTCAACCAAACGTATGTTGACAAAATTTCGTCAAACAAATGGTTGAGTATTGGAGAGTTGAGCGCAGAAATAGAAGGATTTATGCTTGCCATTCAGGATAGAGTCATTAATACTAAAAATTATAGAAAGCATATAATCAAAGATACAAATCAAATTGATGATTTGTGTAGAAAATGTTTGGCTTTTCCGGAAACTATAGAACATATTATATCTGGATGTTCTATATTAGCACCGTCCGAGTATACATTTAGGCACAATCAAGTTTTAAAAATAATTCACCAAAATTTGGTAATTAAACATAACTTGATTGACTGCCGTAATATAGTACCATACTATGAATACGAACCAAATTCATTTTTAGAAAACGAATTTTATAAAATATATTATGATAAAACTATACTAACAGACCGAGCGATTAGTCATAATAGACCCGATATAGTTTTACATGACAAAATTAAAAAAATAACTTATATCATTGATGTCGCTATTCCAAATTCCTGTAACATTCAAAAATCTGTTAATGAAAAAATTAGAAAATACACAGATTTAGGAAACGAAATAAAAAGAATTTGGCATTCTCAGACTATAAAAATATTACCATTCGTTATTTCGGCTACTGGCATTATACCTAGCTCTCTCATTAAAAATTTAGGCGTATTAGATCTATCAAAAAATTTATATATAAAGATGCAAAAGTCGGTCATTTTGAATACATGTAGGATAACGAAAGATTTTTTAAATATTTATGTTGAGGGATCAGTAGGATTTATAGGCCCTGTTAGAAGTACTACCGAGCCGAACCCTCTGATATTTTTCCCATTTGATCTCTGGTGAGTTGACGTGTTGTTGTTCTTGTATTGTTTTGTATTTATTTTGCTTATATAATGCACTTACATAATGTTGATTGACTAGATGATCATTTGTGGAAAAGTGAGTGGAAGGGTTAAGTTTTTCCTTTGGGGAAGATTTAACCCGGACAACTAAATCGGAAGTTTAAAAAAAAAAAAAAAGCAACTTAAAAATGCCTCGACAACAATGAATGATTTCATAATTCATTCAATGTCAATTTTATACGAATTAATTCCGTTGCCCTCTAAAAGCATAAAGTCTAAGCACCAAAGGTAACATATGTGAAGAAAATCGAGAGGAGATGAAAACTATTTACATTATCTTAGACGTGCTGAGATCGATTTACTGAGATTTTTCCTAAGTAACATTGTTAAACCAATTAAAAATATGTTATTAAAACATACTGAAGATAAATATGGGGAAAAGAGACAAGTTCAGACATATCTTACCATCTGTTGTAGTTGATACATACGGATATCGTGTACTGAATATTTAATAATCATTCTAAAATCGTGCATAATATTAATTAGGACTCCTTGGTTGAGGGGTAAGGCTTTCGATTAGCAATCCAAAGGTCGCAAGTACAAATCCCGCCGAAGTAAATTTTACTTGTCGAATTTATGTTATTTCACAAATTATTAACTATAAATAATAATATAGTTTTCTTGCGGCACCACGTTCCAGAGTGGAAGATACTCTCCTAAATGGCTACCATTCAGAATTGAAACGTTGTTTGAAATGGCTTTCGCCGTGTTTTGTGACCAGATCTGAATAGTCAGATACTCTCACGGCATACCCCATTGGGGGATGCCAAAGTCCCACCGGCTCCAGGAGGTTGGAGTAGATGAAACGCATGCGCGGTATTCATATTGCATTTTTTTTACTTAGTTACCTAATTGTACACAACGTACTTATTAATAATTAACGTAATCATTTTACCATGATAAGTCATTCAACTGTAGAGATCACACTTTTATGCTCAATGTAAACATACCGGTCAGTGGCTGAGTTGGCATCGCGTTGTGAGTTTAATTCCTCGGCTGACTAAGTCTTATATCACTACACAAACAACATTTTCCGCTTACTCTGATGGTAATAGGAAATTTTCAAATTATCATCCCGTTATTCGTAAGCCAGAAATGTTTATCTATCTAAAAAAATAAATTATATAAACTTATTTCTTACTCTTTTTTTTATTTTCCTATATTTTTTCGTTTGTTATTTCCGTTTATTTTAATAAAAATGTTAGAATTTCACTATAAATATGGAGCCTAGGGCAATCGTTCACGATGAAACGATTTTTGAAATAAAACGATATTATTATTAAATATCAAAGAGTTATTATCGTTAATTTTTTTAGTTTTATTTTACAAACTAACGTTCACGAATTGTTTACGATGTTTAACGAAAGAAAATGTATTATTATGTAATATTTCTTATTAATTTTGCTCCGAATGAAATGTTTAGATTCTATGAAATACTTAATAAATAATGGGATATCTGAAAAATTCCAGTAAATTGAAATAGTGAAGTTTTTTTGTCCTAAAAACCATTTTCCCAGATTATTATGATTGTATTTTGCATATTTTGAGATCGCTGCAGGCTTCTTGTAGGATAACTTCGAGGAGCTTGTAAAATAAGCAAAAAAACATTGTTTTTTTCAAGTGTTCAGCTGATGCTCTGAAGAAGATGCAAATAGAAAATTTAAATTAGTTTTGCTTTAAAAAAATCACACAATTTTTTAAATATCTCTTTGTTCTTTAATCTTTAATGTTCCGTTAATTCGTTTTCATTTATAAAATATGTATATGAATGGGTTGCTAAAGTAAGTACACTAGACTTAGTTAATTGATCCACGCGCGTTATCTCAGTATCGTATCTTCGCTCTATTGATTTATCTTAGTATTCTGTCAAGTTTTTGAGAAAATAAGTAAAAATTAATAAAATTATTTTGAAAATCGCTGAGTTACTTCGTACTTCTTACTGACATCCAAGCCTTCATAAGCACTTAAAATTTCAACAAAAATGCGCCTTAAAAACGACATAGGTGCTGAAAAAAGGCAATACCCATACATTTTTATATTAGCTCTATGCAAGAGGCCGTCAGGAAAATAATTTCGCTTCGGGCCGATGTCATCTTTGGGGATGCTGTATTGAGGGTATTTTTGAAATGAAGGAGAGGAGGTTCTGGGAAGGAAAAAATGATGAGGGGAGAGGGGCGGGTTGTGCGTAGGAATCTGGGGGTCAATTTGTCCAGGAATGACAGACGTATGAATCCATCTCTCCCACTCGGCGCAAGGCGATGAGTCGAGAGGGTCCGACTGGAGAGATCAAAGCAACCCGCAACCGGCATCTCTTAATCCAGCCCGCCACATAATTGGTGGGCAGACGCATCCGCTACCAAGACCTGAAAAAATCTCACCCCACGATACCGGGCACCCCTGCTAAGTCACCAATCCTAGCGAACCACTTGGGGTGTCCTATGGCAAAGATGAATTATTCCCGGAGGACTAAATGTTTATCTCAGTGCGAGTGTTTTGTTCTGCTAAATTTGCAGTGAAATATTATTTGATTATGATATAATGAACCAGAGAAAACCAATAACCAATAAACCAACAACAATAAATAAACCAATCACTCACCACATAAATAAACCTGCTCACCATAAATAAAACATTCGCCTGCTAACCCAAAAACTGTCAACGAGCGTAACAGTAGCTGTATGTTTCTAATGGATTGTCTATCACCTATCAAAATAATTAACTTAGTATAAAAAATAACCCTTAAGCCTATGACAGACCACGCTATAAGCGCGCTATATTTTCCATACCATGATATAAGACCATGCTGCGTATAGCGTAATGTGCCTGCTACCTACTTATGTTTATTATAAATTCAAATTCGTGTGCATTTATCTTGTACGAAACAAAGTTAGTCCAAATCACTGGCCTGTATAATGTATTTACAGGGTTTTCCAATAAGAGGTGTTATTTTAAATAGCCCGCTATTTCGGTAGATGATACTTTTAAAGCTGTCATTTTTTGACATTTGTCAGTTAAAAACTACGCCATTGATAAAATGGAACGATACACGCTTCGAAAACGCACTGAAATTATAAAAATTTACTTGAGTGAATCAAATACAAATCATCTTGAGTCATGAGGCCCATTTCCACCTCGGTGACTTCGTCAACAAGCAAAATTGTCGCATCTGGGGCTCGTAAAATCCAAGAGTTATAGTTAAAAAACCTCTCTTTCCTCAACGTGTGACTGTTTGGTGCGGTTTATGGTCCGGCGGAGTCATTGGACCTTACTTTTCTAAAAATGAGGCGGGAGCAACAGTTACGGTGAATGGATTGCGCTATCGAGAGATGATTAATGATTTTTTATGGCCGGAATTGAATGGTATAGATTTGGACAACGTTTACTTTCAAAAAGACCACAAGCCACACAAGCAACGAAACCATTGATCTTTTGCGATTGAATATCAAAATAACAGCTCTTATTTGAAAACCCTATATAACAATTTGTATAGCCCTGTCTTTTTCAATCGTTATTATATTTTTGTGCCAGTCGCCCATATCTTTCTTATTTTGCGCTGCGTATCTCTTTTTCACCTGTATGATTTTTTCGTACCAACAAAATATGTTTGCCTTATTAAATGAGAGGCATTAAAGATCATCGGCGCCGCGTTGTCAGTAAAGTCAGTGGGTTTAGGTAATGGAACTCAGTTCAAAGAACAATGATCGGCGGTCGAATTTTACGGTTCGATTGTCGCTCGATTAGGAAGGTATACGGATTTTCCATTTTATATCAAGGCGCTAGGCGTCGTGGACACATTATTGGGAATGAAATAATATTTTAAAAAATATTACTTTTTTAATTTTTATAATATATAATAAATTTATCTGCCCCCGCATAGGACCGGCACTGATGACATTCTCATAAAACTAGTTCAATCTACATTTTCATTAAGATCAGACATAAGAAAGATAAAAACCAAACTTTCTCATTTGCATGTAAAATATTACCATACATAAGTATATATATATATATATATATATATATATACTTATATATATATATATATATAAACTTATATATATATATACTTATACTTAAAAATATATATATATATATATATATATATATATATATTTTTTTTTTTAATTTAATATACTTCAAAATTTATAATTCTTCAAGATTTGATAGTAGTTCTGCAATTAGTTTTTACAAAAAAATACTAACAGAACTTAATAATTATGTAATTGAATTTGATTTTTATTAGTTCTACGAATTAAACACAAAAACAATAAATATATAGGTATGTTAAAAAAATTATTGTCATGAGGGGATTCTTTCAAAATAAATATTAAGAAACTTGACGAACTCGCATGATATAATTTTGTTTACACCCGAGGGGTCTGAATTGTGCTCATTTAGGAAGTGGACATAACATTGAAAATTTCATGACACAAGAGCTTTACTTTAAGTAGAATTCCCGAATCAAATTTTCTGCTTCACCATTAAGAAAATATTTCAGATTACTTTAAGAGAAGATTTGAAAAGACGAATGTAGTGTTTATCCGAAAACCTAGATGTCATGTTTAGTTAAAGGACCAAATTCTATAAAATATGGATCCTGCTATCAGACATAACTCTGGCCGTAGAGTCAGGTAAGTTATCACTTATCTCACTCCTGGACATGAGTGCAGCGTTTGACACAATTGATCATGAATTCCTCATTAGGAGATTAGAGTAAACATTTGGTTTGAATTCCGACATAAAAAATTGGCTGGTATCCTATTTATCCAATCGCTTACAAGCCTTGAGGGTTGGAAATAAATTGTCCAACTTCGCAACACTTTCTTCAGGGGTACCCCAGGGATCCGTTTTGGGTCCACTTCTCTTCATCCTTTTTACAAATGATGTCGCCAAAATAATCGAGTCATTTGATCTCTTGTTTCACTGCTACGCTGACGATCAGCAAGTTTATTTTTACTGCGCTCCAAATGAAATCAATAGTCTCAAAATCCGTATAACTGAATGTCTAGAAGCAAAAACTCATTGGATGTCTTCAAACAAGCTGAAGCTCAATCCATCTAAGACTGAGATTCTCTGGGCAGCCACAAACAAACGCCAAAATTTCATAGACAATTCACCTGTACTATCTCCGGCAGCGATATCATCCCAAAAACAACAGTCAAACTTCTCGGTGTCAATTTAGATTCAGAATTTTCGTTTAAAAGTCAAATAAATAGGACTGTAAGCACCGGTTTTTTTCACCTAAGACAACTCAAGTCTGTCCAAAGAAACCTTCCTACAGAAGCAACAAAACTAATTATCAACTCCTACGTAGTCTCACGTCTCGATTACTGCAACGGCATTTATGCCAGCCTTCCAAAATATCAAATTGACAAACTTCAATCAGTGTTTAATGCAGCAGCACGGCTCATAACCGGGGTTTCAAAATATTCGCACATTTCAGAACACCTTTGTTACCTTCACTGGCTCAAGTGCCTTGAAAGAATCCAGTACAAACTGTGCTGGATGGTGTTTAAATCCATCAATTAAATGGCCCCACCCTACATCTCTGAACTATGCGTCCCGGAAAACACTGGTCTGAGGCAGTCAACTCTTAGATCAGCAACATCATCAGCTGTAGGCAGACTGATAGAACCTAAGCGGAAGCCAAATACTAAGTTTGGTGATCGTGCTTTCGGAGTATCTGGGCCGAAGGCTTGGAATAAACTCCCTCCGGAACTAAGATCCATAACAAGTCCAACAGAATTCAGGTCTTAACTAAAAACTTACCTTTTTAAGCTGTCGTACCCTTAGATTAAATATACCATTCCTAAGAGAAAGTCCAGTTATACTCAATTTTTCAATTAAGTCCTAAATCCTGTAACTTAATTTTCGCAATAAACAATTAGATAATGTTAATTAAGTGTTAATCTCAAGTGACCTACCAGGTATTGTACTGTATATTGTACTGTACCAAGTATTGTACCGTATATATTCTCCATAAATAGTTAAGTAATAACATAGATCACTGTAGAAATGTATTATAAGTTTGTACAGCGCCCTTGAGGGTATTTTGCACAAAAACGGCGCTATACAAGTCATCCAATTTTTTATTTTAAACTTCCGATTTAGTTGTCCGGGTTAAGTCTTCCCCAAAGGAAAAACTTAACCCTTCCACTCACTTTTCCACAAATGATCATCTAGTCAATCAACATTATGTAAGTGCATACCATATAACGTATCTAGGTCTAAAAATAGATGGGAATTTAAAATGGACCAATCACATTAGCTATTTAGATAATAAAATTAAAAAACTTAGTTATTTTTTTAAAACTATCAGGAATGTGCTCATTAAAAAAGACTTAATCAAAATCTACATGGCTCTCTGCCAATCACTGTTAGAATACGGTATTATCGGATGGGGCAGTGCAAATAAAAACATACTAAATCCACTTATCAAATCTCAAAAAGCCATAATGAAAATTATACTGAAAGTTCCTGTAAGAACTAGCACTAACGAAATCTTCACCAATCTTAACATCATGTCTATTAAACAACTATATTCTAAAACTATACTCATTTACATTCATAAACACAAAACACAAGAAATAACAACAAACACGTACAATAGAAACACTAGATCTCATGATCAAAAACTTATCCAACAAATAATTACAAATACAACTTTTGGGCAAAAAAGCTTCTTATATCACAGTATTAAACTCTTCAACAAAATACCACTCACACTCAAAAACCTCAACACTTTAACATTTAAATCTGAAATAAAAAGCTGGATACTTAACATAGGAAGATCTGAAATAGAAAATTTACTGAAATCAAACACAGACTAAAAAGAATCAACTGAACTATACCAAAAAACAGTACCTTACTTATTTTAAAATTACTTAAAAAATATATATATACTACATTATACTTTGTTGTAATATTAATTTCTTATAATTAAATTATAATATGTAAATGACATCCTCAGCACGGGAGATCCCAGTGAGGATATCATTATATCTATGTGTTAATAAGAAAAGAAGACAATAAATCATTATTATTATTATTATTATTATATAAGCAAAATAAATACAAAACAATACAAGAACAACACGCCAAATCACCAGAGATCAAATGGGAAAATAATTCACCGTCTCCAGATATTTTCATATCAGAGGGTTCGGCTCGGTAGAACTTCTAACAGGGCCTATAAATCCTACTGATCCCTCAACATAAATATTTAAAAAATCTTTTGTTATCCTACATGTATTCAAAATGACCGACTTTTGCATCTTTATATATAATTTTTTTGATAGATCTAATACGCCTAAATTTTTAATTAGAGAGCTAGGTATAATGCCAGTAGCCGAAATAACGAATGGTAATATTTTTATAGTCTGAGAATGCCAAATTCTTTTTATTTCATTTCCTAAATCTGTGTATTTTCTTATTTTTTCACTAACAGATTTTTGAATATGTATTTTTTTTAAACTTCCGATTTAGTTGTCCGGGTTAAGTCTTCCCCAAAGGAAAAACTTAACCCTTCCACTCACTTTTCCACAAATGATCAGCTAGTCAATCAACACTACGTAAGTGCATTATATAAGTAAAATAAATACAAAACAATACAAGAACAACAACACGTCAAATCACCAGATATCAAATGGGAAAAAAAATTCACCGTCTCCAGATATTTTCATATCAGAGGGTTCGGCTCGGTAGAACTTCTAACAGGGCCTATAAATCCTACTGATCCCTCAACATAAATATTTAAAAAATCTTTTGTTATCCTACATGTATTCAAAATGACCGACTTTTGCATCTTTATATATAAATTTTTTGATAGATCTAATACGCCTAAATTTTTAATTAGAGAGCTAGGTATAATGCCAGTAGCCGAAATAACGAATGGTAATATTTTTATAGTCTGAGAATTCCAAATTCTTTTTATTTCATTTCCTAAATCTGTGTATTTTCTTATTTTTTCACTAACAGATTTTTGAATATTACAGGAATTTGGAATAGCAACATCAATGATATAAGTTATTTTTTTAATTTTGTCATGTAAAACTATATCGGGTCTATTATGACTAATATTATTATTATTACTATCCTTCATTAAGTTATATAGAGGATTTATTGGCGTATCTTATAAATAATGGTAAAAATAGTATTAATTTCTTAAGTAAATAAATCTTTTGAAAAACGTGTTTGTACTGTAGCGACTTTCTGATAAATTTGAATATTTTTAGTGGAAATTTATGCAAACAATTTTTTTTTTTAAATTGATAAAACAGAATTCCGTTTCAAATGTATAAAAGATAGGAACATTTTCAAAATTACATAAATAAAGACAATAAATCATTATTATTATTATTATTATTATATAAGCAAAATAAATACAAAACAATACAAGAACAACACGCCAAATCACCAGAGATCAAATGGGAAAATAATTCACCGTCTCCAGATATTTTCATATCAGAGGGTTCGGCTCGGTAGAACTTCTAACAGGGCCTATAAATCCTACTGATCCCTCAACATAAATATTTAAAAAATCTTTTGTTATCCTACATGTATTCAAAATGACCGACTTTTGCATCTTTATATATAATTTTTTTGATAGATCTAATACGCCTAAATTTTTAATTAGAGAGCTAGGTATAATGCCAGTAGCCGAAATAACGAATGGTAATATTTTTATAGTCTGAGAATGCCAAATTCTTTTTATTTCATTTCCTAAATCTGTGTATTTTCTTATTTTTTCACTAACAGATTTTTGAATATGTATTTTTTTTAAACTTCCGATTTAGTTGTCCGGGTTAAGTCTTCCCCAAAGGAAAAACTTAACCCTTCCACTCACTTTTCCACAAATGATCAGCTAGTCAATCAACACTACGTAAGTGCATTATATAAGTAAAATAAATACAAAACAATACAAGAACAACAACACGTCAAATCACCAGATATCAAATGGGAAAAAAAATTCACCGTCTCCAGATATTTTCATATCAGAGGGTTCGGCTCGGTAGAACTTCTAACAGGGCCTATAAATCCTACTGATCCCTCAACATAAATATTTAAAAAATCTTTTGTTATCCTACATGTATTCAAAATGACCGACTTTTGCATCTTTATATATAAATTTTTTGATAGATCTAATACGCCTAAATTTTTAATTAGAGAGCTAGGTATAATGCCAGTAGCCGAAATAACGAATGGTAATATTTTTATAGTCTGAGAATTCCAAATTCTTTTTATTTCATTTCCTAAATCTGTGTATTTTCTTATTTTTTCACTAACAGATTTTTGAATATTACAGGAATTTGGAATAGCAACATCAATGATATAAGTTATTTTTTTAATTTTGTCATGTAAAACTATATCGGGTCTATTATGACTAATATTATTATTATTACTATCCTTCATTAAGTTATATAGAGGATTTATTGGCGTATCTTATAAATAATGGTAAAAATAGTATTAATTTCTTAAGTAAATAAATCTTTTGAAAAACGTGTTTGTACTGTAGCGACTTTCTGATAAATTTGAATATTTTTAGTGGAAATTTATGCAAACAATTTTTTTTTTTAAATTGATAAAACAGAATTCCGTTTCAAATGTATAAAAGATAGGAACATTTTCAAAATTACATAAATAAATTTTTATTATGTAAGAGGTGTAATTTTATTTATTTTTTTACTGTTATTTTTTATTAAAAGTTTATTTTTGTATGTTCTCTGTAATGTTAGTCTTACCAAATTAGTGAAACGAATTTATTATTTTCTATATTCTTTAAAAATAGCCCTTTTTAGCTGATTCTCAAGTGTCGGACATATAAAGACAAAATTCTCAAATTAAATTTCACAGAATTCAATGGTTTTTTTTTTAATTTAATTTAATTTTAGAACTAAAGTAAATATGAAGTTTAGGAAAAACCTAGCTAAACAGATCTACTTACTATGCAGTAAGTAAAACTATTGGCATTTATTGTTATTAAGTTTAATTTGTAGAACTCCATTTTTTTTTTTTTTTTTTTTTTTACTATTGGCATTATGAGGCAAAGTTGAATGGTTGTCTTCCACCCAGGTCGTAGCCCCGAGCGAAATTAAGAGTATCTTCCAATATTTAGTTATAGCCTCTATAGCTGAATTGACGTCAACTAAATGCGACTGTTGAATCTGAAAAACTCCAGATTTGACGTAATGTGGGAACGAGTCTCGCTAGTACGGTAAGACTCTACTAAGTAATCGGACTTATCCAAGCTATTTTAAACATTTTTTAAATTTATTTATTTATTATTAAAAACAATACAGGATTATAAACATACGTACTATTCCAGTAAACATTAGATATATAAGAACAGTAATGGAACATATGCATAAATGCACAGTAATAAAACTAAAATAATAGTAGGTATATTTAAGTTAGGTATAACGTGCCTCACCACTCACAATCACCAACACAACTCACTTCTAGAACCTGTATTGAGGCAGAAATGTTACAACATATAGAAAATAAGTTCATATAAAACCTAACAATTATTTAATAAGCAATAATTATTCGCCTGAGACACTCATCCACATTGAAAAATCTCCTGATAAAAGATACATGACGCCAACGGGACTCGAACCCGTGTCCCTTCGATTTCCGGTCGACAGCTCTGACCACTGAGCTATGGCGGCTTATCTCTTATCCGCAAAATAATTCAATATATACTAGTGTTTCATTCAACAATTACTGCTTGTTACATTTTTTCACCTGAAACAACCAACTTTATTTTATATGAGAAAGGCATTGTAAGTGCTAACTCTCTCACTAGATGGCGTCAGCTCAGTGGTCAGAACTGTCGACCGGAAATCGAAGGGACACGGGTTCGAGTCCCGTTGGCGTCATGTATCTTTTGTCAGGAGATTTTTCAATGTGGATGAGTGTTTCAGACGAATAATTATTGCTTGTAAAATAATTGTTACCCTTTGTGCTATGCATAAAAAAATCTTTTCTTACACATTAGTTTACCAAAAAAATAATAATTCATATAAAAAAATGTATTTACTAGAAGGTACCTTAATACTTTAATCACTGTCCATAGTACAATAACCGTATTCAAAATTCGCTAGACTTAGGTGAGTTCTTTGGTTATTGCACAACCTGTGTTGAATTAGACGGTATTAGACGGACGGTACAGTCCCATCTTAGATATGTTCCTTTTCACTGTTCGTTCTTTCTCCTCCTCCACTATTCTCTCATTCAAAAACCGGCAGTCAAATTATTATTATTCCCTTTGTCGGAATAATATTAATTCGGTTAGCGGTCAACATGCTGTCCTGGAAGCAGTCTTGCAAATCGGATGGTGAGTAGGGGTTTTTCTTTTACTCCCACTTCAACACCTAGTAATATATCATACAGGGTTTCTCAATAAAAGGTATTATTTTGATATTCAACCGTAAAAGATCAATGGTTTCGTTGCTTGTGTGGCACGGAGCACCGTTTTTTTAAAAGTAAACGTTGTCCAAATGAATACCATCCAATTCCGGCCATACAATTAATCATCTTTCGATAGCGCAATCCATTCACCGTAACTGTTGCTCCAGTCTCATTTTCGAAAAAGTAAGGTCCAATGACACCGCCGGACCATAAACCGCACCAAACAGTCACACGTTGAGAATAGAGAGGCTTTTCAACAATAACTCTTGGATTTTCCGAGCCCCAGATGCGACAATTTTACTTATTGACGAAGCCACCGAGGTGGAAATGGGCCTCATCACTCAAGATGATTTGCATTTGATTCACTCAAGTCAATTTTAATGATTTTAATGCGTTGTTGAAGCGTGTATCGTTCCATTTTTATTAATGGCGTAGTTTTTACTTGTCAAATGTCAAAAAATGACAGCTTCAAAAGTAACATCTACCGAAATAGCGGGCTATTCAAAATAACACCCCTTATTGGAAAACCCTGTATTTAACCATATTTTTGTACAGTCAAGGTAGTATATTTCACCCTGAGGAAGGAACGGTTGTTCCGAAACCGGTAAGCATAGTATAAAAAATATAAAGATTGGTTAAAACTAAGTAACATTTATAAATATATAAAATTTCCGACTTATGTCCGGGTTATCCCCACAAGAGAAACTAAACCCTTCCACACACTTTTCCACAAATGATCATCTAGTCAATCCATATTATGTAAGTGAATTATATTAGCATAATAAATACCAAACAATACAAGAACAAAACGTCAACTCACCAGAGATCAAATGGGAAAATAATTCACAGACTCCAGATCTTTTCATATCAGAGTGTTCGGCTCGGTAGAACTCCTAACTAGACCTATAAACACTACTGATCCCTCAATATAAATATTTAAAAAATCTTTCGTAATCCTACATGTATTTAAAATGACTGATTTTAGAATTTTTATACATAAATGCTTTGACAAAAATTTTGAATGAGAGACCTAGGTATAATGCCTGTAGCCGAAATAACAAATGGTAATATTTTTGTAGTCTGAGGATGCCAAATTCTTTTCATTTCATTTCCTAAATCTGTGTATTTTCAAACAGATTTTTCAATATTATACTTAAGTATTATTATATTGTAAATTTTAATTACACGGCGATAAATTTAATGAATCTTCTCTAAGTAGTAAACATTAAAGACACTATTCGCGTCTGTCTGTGTGTGCACTTTTTTATTCTAAACTACACAACGGATTTTGATGGAGTTTACACTGTCATTTAGAGAATTTCTTTCAGAAGGTTTTTGTCATAAATATAATGCATATTATATTTCTAGAAAGTAGAGAAAAGTCGAGTAACCCCGGGTACACATCAGCTAGTATCACTATAAAACTGTACACACTAATTAACAATTTAATCAAAAATACGGAGAAAAATTAGTTTATCGTTTAGTTTAGTTTATAAAAGGGTTTCTTTGTAGCTGCGAGCGTTTCGCAAAAAAAAAGCAAAAAAGTTTGTATTAGTTTTTCTGGAAACTTCATCAAAGTAGTTCGTGAGTAGGTACATAGCACTGATGGCGCACCTAATGCTTTTATTCCTGATTACCCCGGCAAGGTAAATAATGCTGAGAAAACTTCGCCAGTATTTGTCGTCTGCCTCTTACAATAGTGGAGGCTACATCTACCTTATACCTGTACAACCTGACTCTTCCGACCCTCAAACATTCTCGTGTTGACACTGTGAAATCATCTCGAATGACTACTTGCCTTAGAAAATGCATTCAAAAAGCCTTTTGATAGATAGCTGTCCAGTCAGTATTTCTGAAAAATTTAGTTCAAGATTCTTTTCATGGGATATTTAATGTTATATTTACACATGGTTCCATGCTAACTCAACACAGTGACTATTCAACACACCTTTAAAAAGTGAAATAAAGTCATTCAAAACGATGAAAAAAAATTTTTTTTCAACCTCACCTAACCTAACCTACTTAACCCAGTTAATAAAGTTTTTTTTATCACTTTCCATGACTTTATATAACTTTTTAAAGATGTGATGAATAATCATTTTGATGATTTATCCGGTCACCATTACACATATGTGTTCAAAACCACTACGGCTCAACATCATTATAATTTTTTAGGTATTAAATATTACAACAAATTATTATTTAATAACAAAATTAAACTAAAATAACAAATGAAGTATGAACAATTTAAAATGCAGTTAGTCTTTGATTTTAGTTCGTGAATTATTTTAACGTAAATAAATCCTTAATACATGAAACTGATAAAAAAGAAACATCCTCCAAAAATCTTGCATTAATCTTGCTCTATGACAATACAATTTATTGATATATTGCCTTTTTATTTTATTTAAAAATAATTGATCTTTGTATTGTTATCTACGTGCCCTATTATTTCATTTATGCCTCGTAACAATTTTGATACCAAAATACCAATGTAGTCTTCTTTCGTATGGTGGGGGGTCAGAGGGGGACATCTAGATCTGCGAGCCATTTTAGGGCCTCAGGCGTCGTCATGTGAACCTCATCAATCCCGCAGGGGAATGAATGGAGCGGGCATTCGTTGACCACATGTTCGGTAGTCTGCACCGCACCACATTCACACATCGCCGACTCTTTAAGGCCCCATCTGTGCATCATGTGGGCACAGCGGCTATGGGAGCACCTTAACCTATTGATGGCGGACCAGGTTTTGCGAGGCAGTGAGAACCCAGGCTGTCTCTCGGTGGGGTCCTGTATGAGATGGGCATTTCCCACGTTGGCCGTTTGCCACTCAAGTTTCCACCTATCTTCTGGGGTGAGAGGTAGTCGGAGGAGCCTCTCTCCTTCCGCCCAGAAGGGCTTTCGGGACTTCAAGCGGCATGCCGGGTGGGAGACGACATCTTTGTGTAGAGGTATTGCGCTTTTTTGCAGCGCCTTCTTGTCTTCCCTCAGTGTTGCAATTTCTCGCCTGATGTTTGGCGGGGTTATGTTTGCAAGTACGGGGAGCCAAGGGAGAGGAGTAGATTTTAAAGTCCCGCTGATGGTTCGCATTGTGGCATTAAGCTGAACGTCTACCATGGAAGTGTGGGCGCTTCTAGCCCATACTGGAGCACAGTATTCAGCCGTTGAGAAAACCAGGGCAATGGATGCTGTTCTGAGGTAAAATGTAGTAAAATTGAACTTATTACTACCCATCTATGTATTGTAAGTTCCTCCCGTCCTACAATGAGTTTTGTAACTCATCGGGATTGCACTTAAAAAAAAATTACATTGTACAGGGTTTTCCAATAAGAGGTGTTTGAATAGCCCACTATTTCGGTAGATGTTACTTTTGAAGTTGTCATTTTTTAACATTTGACAAGTAGAAACAACGCCATTAATAAAAATAGAATGATACACGCTTCAACAACGCATTGAAATGATTAAAATTCACTTGAGTGAATCAAATGCAAATCATCTTGAGTGATTAGACCCATTACCACCTCGGTGGCTTCGTTAACAAGCAAAATTGTGGCATCTGGGGCTCGGAAAACCTAAGAGTTATTGTTGAAAACCCTCTCTATCCTCAACGTGTGACTGTTTGGTGCAGTTTATGGTCCGGCGGAGTCATTGGACCTTACTTTTTCGAAAATAAAGCTGGAGCAACAGTTACGGTGAATGGATCGCTATCGAGAGATGATTAATGATTTTTTATTGCCGAAATTGGATGGTATTGATCTGGACAGCGTTTACTTTCAACAAAACGGCGCTACGTGTCACACAAGCAACGAAACTATTGATTTTTTACGATTGAATATCAAAATAACACCTCTTATCGGAAAACCCTGTATTATTATATTATGCACTTAACATAAAAACTGTAATAGCACTACTCCCCATCTCAAACATGAGGATAGATTTTTCAACTGAGATAGGTAGTACTGATATGTATGTGGGTGACGGTAGGTAAGGACAAATGAAAGAGATTATAGTATTGCAGTGATTTCATTAAGTAGTGTAGGTGTGTCGGTGTGCATCACAATAGGATGCATGTAAGTCACATAACTGTGGGATGTGAATCCGTGCTCAACACGCGGTGGGCATAGACCGGATGATGAACTTCTCCAGACCGATGTTCGACACCGTAGAAGCGGAGATGAACGGTAGTGGTCGTGGCGATGTAGTCGGTAGCTCTACGTCATGAGGGCAGAAGCTATACTTGAATGGTGATGTTTATCACTGCTGGTGAAGACCACGAGTCTTCCCGATGCTCCAGTGAGATGATGTTCGGTCCGCAGGCCTGGGTATCTATTCCCCAGTCTCGATCGCTCGCAATTTCCGCTGAAAGTACATACACTTGTAGAGTTTGTTATTCTTGAGTCTCACCAAAAGTACATACTACACGCCATACGTCAAAATTCATTCAACTTAAACAACGAGTGGGTCAAAGCAGTAGAGATCGGCAAAACTGTCAAAATCTCATTGCATTCTGGTAAATTGCCTTATACAAAAAAATATAAAATGCTAATAAAGTTTCAAGTATCAAGTATTGAGTATCAAGCATCAAGCATTCAGCTTCTCGGCGATCTCTGTCCACCTTCTTCTGGATTCCCTGACGGTGAAAATATATGAAAATTTGCCAGACATCAACTCTGCGTCTGCACCAACCAGCTCTATTAAAAGATTTGGTAATTATTTACCTACGACTACCGTTTGAGAAAATTTTCCGTACGACACACCATTTTGACACACCGAGTTCTCGCATACTTCACGTTTGTTTGTGTAGTGGCAGTGTAGGAAACATGAAAGGCATAATAGACAATTTTATAGAGATCGCTAGACACGCACCCGTTAATTGTTAGAAGATCAACTTTGATACCAAACATCAGATGAATTTAGTTTCTTAATATTTAATGGTTTACTAGGATTTTTTTTAAATAAAACGTTTTCATTTTAGGAAAGGTTGGGTTATTATAGGTTATTACAGGTTAGATTAGGTTATGTTGGATTATTATATGTTAGATTAGGATAGGTTAGGTTGGATTATTATATGTTAGATTAGGATAGATTAGGTTAGGTTAGGTTGGATTATTATAGGTTAGATTAGGATAGGTTAGGTTAGGTTAGTTTAGGTTGGATTATTATATGTTAGATTAGGATAGGTTAGGTTAGGTTAGGTTGGATTATTATATGTTAGATTAGGATAGGTTAGGTTAGGTTAGGTTGGATTAATATATATGTTAGATTAGGATAGGTTAGGTTAGGTCGGGTTATTATGGGATAGTTTAGGTTGGATTATTATAGGATAGGTTAGGTTAGGTTAGGTTGGATTAGGTAGAATTAAATCACAAACCAGTCTATACAAACCAAGCGTAGCCCACAAACTACTTGAAAACTGGGATATAACTCTAAAGGGGACGCGAGCAGGCGTTATTAAAGGTTCCCCAACATTTATAGTAACTTTTAGTAATAATTTAATAATATAACTAAATTCGAGTATTAATTCAAATTACATTCCATATTTACCGTGAAGCGGAATTCGTAACCTTTACCAAAAAACCTTCCCTTAATACTTTAATTTTAATAAATAACGGTTTTTTTATTTACAATATTTTTTATGTATAAATAAATTAACACATCATTTAAAAAAAATATTTTTCATTGTCTATGATATAAAAAACCGTTTTGCCATATAAATTTTAAAAACTATCCGATTGTATTTTTTAATTGTTATGTTGGCAGTGCCCTACACTACGTAATAACAAACGCGAAGTATGCGAGAACTTGGTTTGTCAAAATGGTGTGTCGTACGGAAAATTTTCTCGTAAATTATTATTTACGTAAATAATATTAAATATCAATATTTTTCAAAATCATAAATGCAGAAAATTGTTGTTTATTGTCATTAAGATGAATCAAATTATTGTTTATTTTTAAATGCGTGTAAAAAACGGTAGTTGTAGGTAAATATTTACCAAAGATTTTTTTCTGGCATTTCGATATGTATTTTCATTTCAGAAAAAGTGCGGTAGCAAATAAAAACGTTGACAGAACGACGTGGCAACGGTTTGTTTTTGACATTTCAAATTAACTCCATAGAAACCTCAAACACATCAGAAACATAGACAATATTCACAGGGTTGCCAACACAGTCATCTCTTCAACCGTGCGACACTCGAAAATGTATAAATATAGAACTTATGACAAAAGTCGTAGAGATTTTCGTTCGTAGATGGCGCATAGCGAGTAATTCGTTGTAGAGACTCTGGAATAGATACTCTGGGCGCAAGTGTTGCATGGCGTAGGTATGCGTAAACTGTAAACACCTGAGGTATACTAAGTTCTAAAAAAAATACACAAATTTTAAAATTTATCTAAAAAAAAAAATGGTACAGATAACTATTCTTGGCTCCACTGGCTTAACCATAATATCAATAATAAACTGAATGACATTAAATCTGTTATAGTTGACTTAATATAGCGATGTTCTCTGTCAGTTTGTTTGTGTTTCGGGTCCCGTCAATCTTGTCAAGATGGTAGCCGTATTGGATAGGGCATTTTTATTAGGCCAGAACGTGCTTATGCGCTTTGGCGCACGAGCCATCAAATCAGAATATTAACATTACGTGAAGACTACTTTTCACAGAACTACAAGTAATACATTCTTAAAACACTTTTTATCGTTGAATCGGTAAGGCATAATTAGTGTAGGTATTATCACTAGTAAAGGAAATTCAAAACTTCTTTCAAAATGAGACTGAACTGTAATAACTTTAGTAGTTTTTATATGTCATTTTAACATGAAAATAAGGCACAGACTAATCCTAATCAATAGGTTGTTTCATAGATATGTTCCGTAAACCGTAAACTGAACGGAACTGAATCTTGAACTTTTTGCTCTCCGGGTAACTGCTCTACCTATTGAGCTATTCGCCCATGTGCGGTCCACCAAAATATTAAATTTGCTGAAGAGTCATTAGAATAAATGTGCACACCTATAGACGTCCAATATCGGTTCCGTCAAATCCAGCTTATCTGGAAATCGCATTTATTTGATTCAAATGCTCTTGACATCATAAAAACAATGTTAATTTTTTTGTTTGTTTTGGTAGCATTTGTTAAGTAAACATTAATATGTAATATGTTGAGTTCTGTTGACCTATACAAATTCAGATCAATAAGTAACCCTCTAAATATATCGAGGATTATCAATAAATAAAATAGACCCTGCATACAAACAATGTACAAAAGAGTAAAGCTAGGTACTATAAATGTGAGGTTTACCTACTGTAGAGTGTATAGAAAATACAGGCACCCCCCTGATGCAGACAGCATCCAAAATGGACCGTTTCATTCCTTAGTCTCTTCACGTCGAATACAATAAATGCTCTCAGCGCGGATAAATAAGAATACGAGGATAAAGAGAATCATAAATTTATAAACATACTTATTTATCAAAAATCCACAACAAAGAAATATTTTTTCTTACAATTAGCATCTGGATGGTAAGTAACAGCGAAGTGTTGTGAATTTTCAAGAGCAGCCTAAAATATTAACGTACTTTATTTTATTTCTCAAAGAAGATTAAAGTTTTTTTTACCATCAGTTTCAGGAAAATAGAAAAATGAAAACGCTTATATTTAGATGAAAAGAAATTTAAACAAATCTCTAAATTTATACGTCAGTATGAAAACACAGACCTTCATTTTTTAACCCTAATCTAACCCAACAACAATTTATCATAACGGTATTTTTGTGTCCTTATATATTCGTAGGTTACTCGTCACTTCTTCCAATTCGATAATCAAAGCCGCGTGTTATTTTATAATTTGAGTATATCACGTAATTCGTGTGCTCCAAAAAGCTAAAATTATTAATAAAAGTAATAAAACTTGATAAAGTTTCTTCAGGACAATAAAAATAAAATTTATTCAAACTACATCTTAGTTACTTGTTTTAAAAATAAGAATTCATATTTCTAGTAGAATAGCCCATTTTAATAAGAGCAGTCTAATTAAAACTGTTGAATCAAATTAGTATAAAACTGATTTTATTAGAATCGTTGAATAACTTAACAGGATAACAGGATTTTTATGTCTTCGGCATCATAAATATTTTTGTTGAGTTGCCTAATAAATTAGCCAGTAGCTATTTTGATGCATATATGTTTTTTTACTTGTTGCCATTCAACTCTTGATGCTAATTTGTTCGGTTTTGACCGGTAGAATAATTTTGTTCTCTTTTGGGAACACCTCATATGGTCTCATGGACATCGTTGTATCTCCCTTACTGTCACGGTGAGAAATAATAACTAAACTGAGTTAGAAATAGAAAACACCACGCTTTATATTCAAAGAAGAAAACCACAGAAGAATTAAAATTTGCATACGAGTATCTATGAAAACAAAGCTCCGAACCGCAATTAAAATTGAAATTTTGTAAAATTCTTATTAATACTTATATATGAAACTACAAAAGTTAGGTGTCGTGAAGGTCTAGTAAAATATGTTATTAATATATGTTTATTTATTATTAGCAATATTATATCAGTGTTTAAGGAAAAAAAAATTGAGATGAGCCATTTTAAAAACATTTTTATGTTTGATATCAAAAATTAAATTTTTTGTAAATTATATTTTATTTCTTTTATTACCTTTTATAAGCAGTTTGTAGTTTTCGGAGAGAAAATATTTTACGGCTGTTTCTACATCTACAGCAACAATTTCACCAGTAATTTAAATATTATTTTTGATATTTATTTATTTATTTGAGGAACATAAACAGTCTTGGTAATACAATATGCATAAGAGGATGACAAAAAAACAGACCAATTATTATTAATGTTCACAGATAGATATTCAGAAACATAAAACTAACCTGTAAACTAGAATATTTAATAAAAATAGAAAAAAACAAAATAAAGCAGCAAATAAGAAAAATAATAATACGAATGTAAATTCAAAAAACGATAAACCTATAATATGCCTACAATAAACAGCAATAAAATAAATGTGATTATAACTATACTTAAGGATTGCAACAATAACATTTGGCTGTCATCAGTTGTTTTATTTTGCTCTATCTAAAAAAAATTTTATACCATTCTTTTTTGCTTTCTGGCAAAAAAAAAGTGTAGTGTGTTGTGCCTTGAGGTTTCTTCTCCCTCCTCATCTTCCAGGAGTCACTTTTCGCTGCTGATTTCCAGATATTTATAAACTTTTTTACTTCTGTCATTTTCCATACTATTGTTGTAGTTGTTTACTGTTGTGAATAATGGAGGAAAATTTCCCTCCTGGACCCCCTACAAAGCCCCCAGATCCTTCTCCGGACCCCCCAGATGGGGAAAATGTAGAAATTTCTGACAGTGATTCTGTCATTTTGACTTCTACCAAAAAAAGGAAATTTACTCCTTCTTCCCCAATAAAACTTGACTCGCCTTCGACTTCACAGTCCCCACCAGCACTTTCTCAACTTCCTCCAAAAAACTTTTATTCTCCTCATTCCCGTGGCCCATTCATAGTATACGCCCAAAAAACTGAGCAAGGAAAAACCATCCACCCTCTTGAATTTGGCAAATTCCTATCAAATAGCAAGAATCTTTCAATCAAGCCTGGAGGTGTAAAAGCCGAGGGTCGCTTCCGAATCTCCGTCGAATTCCTCTCAGGGTCAGCTGCCAACAGTTTCATCAAAAATATCTTCATTTCATCTAATTCAAAGTTCAAGGCATATATCCCTACTTTCAATGTCACTCGCATGGGCCTGGTCAGAGGTATCTCGACCGATCTGTCCATCGCAGAAATTCTGTCTTCACTTTCAACTCCCCAACACATTGGCAATCCCATAAAAGCCAGGAGGCTAAATTACAAGGACTCCTCTGAGGGTATAATTTCTTGGAAGCCTTCCCAATCTGTCGTTATCACCTTTGAAGGTCAATCTCTTCCCTCCCATATATATTTATTCTTCAACTCATTACCAGTTGAAATGTATACTTATCCCACCGCTCAATGCTTCAATTGCTGCCGTTTTGGTCATACCAAAGCTGCATGCAGATCTCAACCCAGATGTTTTAAATGTGGAGAAAACCATGAAGCTGACCAATGTCCTTCTTCCTCCTCACCTAAATGTTTTAACTGCTCAGGCTCACATACAGCCATCAACACTTCTTGCCCAGAACAATCTCGCCAAAAAAATATCAAAATTTCTATGGCCTCTCAGAACTTGTCTTTTCTGCAGGCTTCTAAACTATTCCCGCCTGTCAAAAAATCATTTGCTGAGGCTTTATCCAGCAACTCCTCATCCAACCCTCTTCCCTCCTCTACAACAACTTCTTCTCGTTCAACTAAATTCACATACAAAAATGCTATCTCTAAACCGGCTCCTGGATACGATCAGCAACAACACAACTCACTGCTCTTAAATCCCAATGGTTCATCTCTTTCAAATGCCACAAATGGGTGTGCAAATAATTATAATCCCTCAATCCTCAATAATCCTCAATGAACTCTCATAAACTTTCTGAAAAACTCTCCCAAGACAATTCTTCATTTATCCAAACTCTTATTATGCTTCTAATTGACCTCATTTCTTCTCAAACTAATCTACCGTCCAACGCTGCTACTATTATTTCCACATTGAAATCATTTATACAAAATGACTCTTCAGGATGTCAGAATACTTCAGTGGAATAGCCGAAGTGCTATTTCTAACAAATCTGATCTCCTTAACCTATTAAATTCCAACTTTATTTCTTTGGCTGCTATCTCGGAGACTTGGTTTACTCCATCCACCCACTTTAATGTGGGAGGGTATTTCTGTCTCCGCGACGACCGCCCAGGAGGTACGGGCGGCGGTGCTGGCCTTTTTATTAAAAAATCAATATCATTTTCCCCAATAAATAATATCAAACCCCCCAATGCTGACTTCCAAATGGTTGCAGCTAAAATAAAGGATACATCCTTTATTTCAGTCTATCTTCCCCCAACAGCCCACTTCAATAAACAAATTTGGTTGCAAATTGTAAGTCAACTAAGCCCTCCTTTCTTTATATAAGGCGATTTTAATGCCCATTCTCCTGTCTGGGGTTCTGCTTTCTCCGACCGAGATGGTCGAAGTGTGATGGATTTCCTAGATCAATCCAACCTTTTCCCTTTGAATGACGGATCTCCTACTAGGATCTCACGCCCCAGCACAAACCCCAGTGCAGTGGATCTCTCGATATGCTCTGCTAGTCTAGCTTCTCTCACCTCGTGGGTGGTGTCCCCCGACCCTTGCTCCAGTGATCATTTCCCGATCACCATTACTTATCAAACTTCTTTCCAATCAGACAAGTCTCATATTTCGACAAAGGTTAAAACAAAACACACCAAATGGGATGAATTTAACTCTCATATGGACAAGTTCCTACTCAATTTACCGCCACCGATATATTTTCCGTCAAAGATGATTATAATAACTTCAAATCAATGCTCATAATTGCAATAAATAAATCAAATCCTCCCCCTAAAACTAAATCTCTCAAAAAACTCCCTCCAACTCCCTGGTGGGATGAGGAATGCTCCAAAGTAGTAAGAATTCGGAAAGCTAAATCTCTTACCTATCGTTACAATATGACTATGGAGAACTATCTTATATACAAAAACGCTGAATCCAATGCCAAAAGGGTATTGAGGTCAAAAAAAAGATCCGGATGGTACAACTTCTGCAGTTCAGTATCTCCGAACACTCCAATTTCGGAAGTTCTATGATCCGAAGATTTCGATCCTCCTTCAGTTCACCATCTCCTCGAGCGTCTCATTCTAAATGGATCGATGAATTCTTGGACAAAATTGCCCCCCCTTCTGTACCTAACTTAGATGAAATAACGCCAATCTATAATACTCCTATGTCTTATCATTGGCTAGACTCTCCGTTCACCTTAATTGAGCTAAAAAATTGTTTATCAACAGTCAAGGACTCATCTCCAGGCAGAGATGGTATACCTTACAGCATAATCAAAAATAGTAATGATAATGTTCTAAACCACTTCTTAAGCATCTTAAATAAAATCTTCCAGACTGGTATAATGCCTGATGACTGGAGTTGTCAAATAATCATCCCTATTTTAAAAACAAACAAATCACCAAATTCTGGATCCAACTACAGGCCAATCGCTCTTTCATCCACCCTCAGTAAACTTTATGAAAAATTAATTAAAAACCGATTAGAATTTTTCGTCGAGAGTAAACAGCTTCTCTCTCCATCTCAATTTGGATTTAGGAAAAAAAAATCCACTCAAGATAACCTTGCCATCATCAGTACTGATATTAATTTATCAATTTCTAAACAGGAAGTTTGTCTTGCCGTCTTTATAGATATAGAAGGCGCCTTTGACAATGTTTCCATCCCAATCTTGAAAAAAAAACTTCTAGGCCTTGTTTGTCCAATCTATTATTAATCTATTTCTAGATAGAAAAATTTTCATTGAACTTCCAGATATTTCTCCTCAAAGTAGGTCTATTTGGAAGGGTTTACCACAAGGCGATGTATTGTCCCCCTTACTGTATAATATATACACATATGATATGCATGTCGCTATTCCCCCACAAGTAAAAGTTATTGAGTTCGCAGATGACATAGCTTTCTTCTTATCATCCAAAATCATTCCTCTCGCCGTCAAATATCTTAACGAAGCCATGAATGCCCTTTGCACATGGCTCACGTTAAATGGTCTTGAACTTTCAATCCAAAAGACTCAGTGTGTCACCTTCTCAAACCGCCATAAAAACCCCCCCGTTCAAATTTTATTTAAAAATTCTCCCATCCCCAACGCTTCTGAAGTAAAATTTTTGGGAGTAACATTTGATAGGAAACTTAAATGGTCTTTCCATATTAATAATTTAGTTACTAAATGCGAAAAAAATATAAATATCATCAGATCATTATCTGGCGTTTGGTGGGGAGCTCACCCTACTTGCATTAAGTTGCTTTACAACGCACTTATTCGAAGCCATCTTGACTATGCCTGCCCACTTTTTAGTACTGCCTCAAAAAATGTACTTGATAAATTAGACAAAATTCAATCTAAATCTTTGCGAATTATAACTGGAGCGATGCAATCATCACCCATCAATTCCTTTCAAGTAGAATGTTCTGATCCTCCTCTTTATTTAAGGCGTCAACTATTTGCTGACAAATTTGCTCTTAAATGTTTAAATTCTAAATGTCATCAGATTATCCCCAGCGTCTCGTTGTTCATTGACTCAACCCATTCATCTACAATCAGAGCTTCAACTAAAGCTCTTCCTGACATCTGTAAAAATTTTAAGTCTCTCTCAGAGCTTCACATCATCCAAAATGATCTACTTCCCTTATACAAATTAAAATATAGTCACGTCACCCTATCCTCAACAATAATAGAAGGGATCGGAATCCTTAAAAGTCATTCCAATCTCCCGGCCCGAACTGTCAATAATATGTTCAATGGCATTATTTTATCTAAATGGCCCAACTTTTCTCTTTTATTTACTGATGGATCCAAATCTCCCGACTCTCCTAACTGTGGTATAGGTATTAACGTTTACCACAATAATTCTAATGACAGAATATTTCATTCAATTTCACATCAATTTTCAATATTTTCAGCCGAGTGTATTGCAATAATAGAATCTCTCAAATATATAATCAAAAATAATTTTGAACATTCCCTCGTTCTCTCTGACTCTCTCAGTTCCCTCCAAAAACTTAAATCCAGTCCTCTTCTTCATCCTGATGATCACTTTGTATGCCTTATTCGAGAGATGATAGCCTCCATTCAAAGCTCTGGTAAAACTGTAACTCTGATTTGGATTCCTGGACATGTTGGTGTCATGGGTAATGATATTGCGGATGCCTTGGCAAAACAAGGAGCGTCCAACCCTGTTGTTACCCTCGTAAACCACATTCCCCTATCTGACATTTTTTCCATCATCAAAGATAGATCCCGCAATGTTTGGTCGGAGTATTGGCACATTGATAGTCAATCCAAGGGAGCCTGCTATGCCTCAATACAAAGGACTATTCCATCAAAACCGTGGTTTCAGCAATTTCCTCATTTTTCCAAAAAAGAAATTTCTTCACTCATTCGAATGAGGATCGGACATTGTTCCGTTCCTTCCCATCTTTTTAAAATTCACGTTGTTGACTCCCCAGATTGTACATTCTGTGGTCTAGAAGTGGGCACTTTAGATCACATATTTTTTGGTTGTCCCTCTCTAAATAAATATCCTCTCTTCTATCAAGCCTTATCTAAAATTGCCTCCCCTCCATTCAACATCTCATCTCTTCTAAGTCTGAACTCGACCCCAATTTTCATTATAATTTTGAAATTTGCCTATTTAAATAAAATTAATATTTAAATTCACCTTTCATTTCTCAATAATTTTAAATGATGGCCAAGAACACCCTTGAAGGGTGAAAGCCAGAATTAATGGGAAAAAAAACTATACTTAAATAGACTTGGGTTGGAACGGGAAAGGGGGGGAGAGGGATAAGGAAAAGTTGCCACTCAAGTAATATTAAAATATTAGGTACAATCAATTTAACAGTCATGAATATGAGTTAGAATGTGATACAATGAAATTCTGCAGTGATAGTAACTAGCAGTGAATATGTCAGCACGAGTGTCTATATTTGCAAATTTATTATTATAGTAGTTACATGTCCTTTGCATAAATTCATTCTGATTGGAATTGGTATATAAGAAAGACTGTTACGATAATAAAGATATTAGCTGTCGAGGAATTGATATGATGAGTTTTTTGCACTATCGTAAAATTTATGGTGGGCTGTCAGTTGATTTTGAGAAAGGGTTTTTTCATTGTATCTACGTAGAGTTTTTTAACTTGAACTAATATCTATTTACATAGAATGACAGCTCACCATAAATTTTACGATAATGAGTCCATTATCAAAAACAATTTTATTTTACATTCCCATCTAAGACATGTTCCCTTTGACCATCCCTCATCTCTTCCCCCCTCCCACTCTTCACTAAAACCCAGTCATATCCACAACCCTGCTTTAATTAATATACTATGTTCACCCATAGTATTGTAATGTTAAGTTAGTATTTATTTTGCCCTAAGGAAGGAACGGTAGTTTCGAAAGCAGTGAGCGTTTATAAAAAATAAATATGTAGTGGTTTAAACAAAGTTACATTGTTTCATTTATCTAAAATGGATAACAGTAAAGTGATAGCTACTTTAAAAAATATTTTTTTTATTTCTATTATGCTTTATGTATTTCGGTTGTTTTTTTTAAATGTTGTTTTTATTATTATATTATTTGTTTTAAAAAAATGTTATTTTCATAGTTCTTACGTGATAATTTATATCAAGTACGTTTAGCTTGGTATAGTCATGAGCGTGGTTGAGATAATCACAAAGAAAATTTATTTATAAATCAAACAACCCGATCAATCTTGAGAAATAATATTTTTTATTTATTTTTTTTTGCATATTTAAATTAACTATTGTAACTTATATTCTTTATCATGGTTAATACGATTCCTAAAATCTATTTCGAATTTATTCATTGGTGTAGTTGTTATGGCTTCAAGGCAGCAAATAATAAAATTTCATCCCTTTTAGAATAAATTCTTTCGCGTTTTGACTTTGTACTTTTTGAATAGTTTGATTTCATTGTAAGTCCTTGTTTTATGTCTGTGAGTGTCCTCATTGTATATAAATTTGTTTGAAAAGTATTTTGGTAACTATCACTGCGTTCAATGTCCGAATCTATTTCATTGTTAGCCAATATATCATTTAACATTTTGTATCTAAAATATTTGAAATCTATTTCGCTTAGTATTATTTTCATTGATTGCTTTATTTTGGAGAATTCTCCATTTATTTTGTTCTCGGTAATGAAAAATAAATGCCGCCGACGGGAATTGAATATATGTACCTACTAGTTCTGAAATCAACAATTACTGATTATTATATTTTTTCACCTGTCAACATAAAAAACGCAAATGCATAAAAAACCATGTTTTATAAACATTAGTTTATTATAAAAAACAATAGTAAACAATCTTTCCAACATGCCTTCAATTTATATGCTTGGTGTAACTCTAAGTGACCAGATCTAGCACAGAGTTAAGTTAGCCTCTCAAAAACTGGGCCTACTGTACAGGGCCTGCAGATACTTTAATTGTACATACCTGCTGATCCTGTACACTAATGAATTTGGCAACCATCTCTGGCCTCGAGCCCATAAAATCTCTGATGTACCAGGCCGTTCAACTCTATAACAAAATCCCGAAGGAAATTGCTGTAATAGAAAATATTTATAAGTTCAAAAATGAATTAAGAAAATATGTCTATCTCAATTATTAATGTTTCTTTTTTTTGTGACTTTATTGAAATATTTAAAGAAAGATTATGTTTGCCAAACAATGTACATGTTTATATGTTTATAAAACTATTAGCACACACGAAGATGTGATCTAACTTAAGATTAATAAATAAATAAATAAATAAAATAAATAAAAAAATACCTGAAAAAAAAACCTTGACTCTGTGCGGAAACGATCGGTCCGTTTGATAGATTCCCCTCTTTTAACAAGCGGATTGCAATCCTTAAAGCACAGATGCCAGGTAACTCAGTTGTCCCTGTTCTATCGGTAAAAATGGAATATGCTCCTAGTAACTTGCGTTATTGATCCCTTTAGAACTGGAGCAAAGTCGGGAAGCACGCCAAACGCGCAGCCAACTCACATACGTAGATTTTAATGATTTAGACGGCCAAAAGTATTTTTTTTTAAATCAATATAATGGTAAGGTATCTATTTAATTGGCGAGTCAACAGTTCTATGTACAATATAACATCCCCTCCCCCCTCCTTGGAAGCGCGGGAGTCGACTTTGATCAGTCGGAATTCGATAGTGAACAAGTGTGTACGTGTCGGCTCTCGGCGCTCTCCTAAACTTATTACTTTCCAAACGTGCATTATTCATTTCAAGCTAATATTTCCCTTTTAACTGTGATGGATTGCGATAATACAGGTAAGAACAATTTGTTTTCGTTACAGAAAAATTTAATTAACATTCTCGGTCATTCATTTTTAAAACGACAAACATCACTCTGTCAAATTTTTTTTTTTTTAATATATTTAAATTCGAGTGCCTTTTTAGTGTACTTATGAGTCCGTCCCTGTATTAATTTTCATTATACTATATAGTGCATATATGTAACTAACTAATTCCATAAGAAATAGCCGCGCAAAATCGCGCTTTTTTGAGCTAAGCCCTTTTGAAAGGCTCTTTGTCAAATATAGGAAATATTAAGTGTGCGATATTTTGTATTAAAATAGTTTTTTATTTGTTTCAGGTCTACCTACTACCTCGGGTACTAAAGTAGTGACTCGTCAATACATATTTGACCAACTACAGAGTCAAAATTTACCAACTTTAAATGAAAAACTTGACTATTATGAGAATTTTCTCCTTATGCGCTATGGGCACAACAAAGAGGCTAAAGAAGACTTTAAAAAAATATTTTCTTATGTAAAATCACAAATTAAGCAACGATGGGTAAAGGCAAATAAACACCAAGATGTTTTCCTGAAAATAAACCAATCATGGTTAGAGGGAACATTCGAGATTCCCATTGAATCAGCCTCCTCGCAAGGTCGACCACCCAAGTCTTTTGGAGAACTAAGTGAGCGTAGTAAAAGAAGAAAAACGGAAGAAATAAGGGCCTCCGCAGGTGATGAAGTTATTGTTCACGCTGCTACATCTGTGTTGCAGACAACGGGACATAGGACCGCCTCGAAAGTGCTTAAAGATATTACGAACTCCCCAACACGGGCTAATAAATATAGAAAAGCCTACAGTAGAGTTACCAACAACGATGAGGTACCTCAATTGACGCCTCTGCAAGCACTTAAGATGTTCGTTGAAGCTGATTCTTTGTGCCTTTGCGCATTGTTTGTGGAAAAGAAGGCAGTAAAATTGTTTGGCAGAATCCAACTCCTTCTTCGTCAAGGTTTTGCCGTCCGATTCGATTCCGATTTGTAAAAGAAACAACGGACATAACTAAAGAAGAGATAAAATATGTGCAGGAGTCCATTAAGCAACTAAACAAAACAGTTGTTACGTTGAATGAAGAGGAGTTTTCGTTCGGGCACCAACTCAAAATGACTTTGATTGACGGAAAGGTGTGTAACGCAGCCACAGACACAAAGTCAACATCCCAGTGCTACATCTGTGGAGCTACTTCGAAAACCTTAAATGATCTATCGAAGAAAAATAGTGTAAACCCTCAAGCTTTGGAATTCGGCTTGTCAGTATTACACGCCCGGATCCGCATTTTCGAAAGCATTATACACCTTTCGTATAAACTGCCAGTAAAAAAATACAGGGAAAGAAAAACCGAAGAAGACAAGGCATTAGAAGCCCAAAAGAAGTTGGAAATTCAGGAGAGGTTTCGAAATGAAACCGGCTTGCTTATTGACATGCCAAAGGCCAACTTTGGCAACACCAATGATGGCAACACAAGCCGGAGGTTTTTTGAAAACCCCGAATTGGCTTCAGCCATCACAGGTATTAACTTTGAACTGATTTACAGATTCAAGGTTATTTTAGAAACTATTTCTAGTGGCCATAAAATTGATGCTGAAAAATATGATAAGTATGCGTACGACACAGCAAAATTGTACGTAGAACAGTATGGTTGGCACCCAATGACGCCAACTATGCACAAGATATTGGTACATGGAAGCCAAATCATAAAAAGTTCGGGGCTCCTTCCAATTGGACAGCTATCGGAAGAAGCTGCAGAAGCCCGGAACAAGCATTTCCGATCGTACCGGCTAAACTTTGCCAGAAAGTTTTCCAGGGAAGAATGTAACTTAGATGTATATTATAGGCTTTTGTTAAGTTCAGATCCCTTCATTAGTTGCTTGAGACAAATAAGAAAACCTTCACGTAACGCATTTCTACCTGAAACGGTTAAACTTTTATTACCTGGTGACCCAAACACAGAGTCAGTAGAGACATCTGGACCTGAAGATACCGATTTTTAATGTTATTTTATATTTAAAGAAAACTTGTTAAATTCTGTTTCCATTCATTTGTATTTTTTAGTGAATTTAGCTCTGTTATATATTACTGTTCTTTATAACCTGACAAATATATGTATGTTTTTATAAATATATACCTTTTCTTTATTTTAATTGAACTTAGAACTAAAATAACCCCAAAAATAATTTTGGCCGCCTAAATCATTAAAATCTATCTATGTGCAACTGTTGACATTTGTCACATGAGAATGGGTCGCGGTTACAACTAGCTTTTTAGTTAATTTTAGCGCGGCTGTGAAACTATTTTCCGGCCTCTCTGTTTCCTCCCTCCTACATCACGGGTACCTTCAAGACCTATTGTTCAATCCTTGACCTTCATATATATTTTACATTTAAAGTATATTAGTACCTACTAATATATAATATACAGGGTGGGGAAAAGGTATCCACCCGATGTTCTTTTGCTGTAAATTTTTTTTTATGATAAACTTTGGTACTGCTTGTGAAATTTGTTTTTTTTTCGGTAAACCGATTCATGTTTTGTCAATTTGAATTTTGCGTTTGTTTACTTCATAAATGTTAAGACCAAATTGACATTTGGCGCCATTTGCAAAAGTTATAGCATTTTCCAATAGAGTGATTACTTTTACCCCATCCTGTAGAGTACAAAAAAAGTCCCTTAAAGAGTAGAGAGTTGATTAAAAATAATAATGAAATGAGTTTCCTGATCTGTCAAACCCCTCAGAGTCTGATTAGGAAATCTGGAGAGATGTGAAAAGAAAGCGTCTAAGAACTTGGCCGTAGCTTTAGCAGCAAGTCTATGGTTTCAAGCTTTTTAATTTTGTTTGTATTTTGTAACTAACTTTGATACCTCCCTGCTAACCTTTTCAGGCAACACTCACAAAGAAGGAATGGAGTAATGAAAGGACTTATTTTTACTTTAAAAATGTCAGCCAGAATGAATTATTCTTTCTGTGCAAATAGTAATTGGGTTTGTTCTGCGTAACAAAAACGAGTTTCATTTAAATTCGTAAGGTCGTCTTGCCTTTTATATTAAGCGGGTTTTTTGCGCCACTCTTTTTTGTAATGCCGCTTCTTTTGAGAGAAAAGAACTTATTTTATTAGCATTCAATGCCGCAGCGTCTTCAGGAGATTAGAGGTTTAGTTTCTGAGTGGGTGTGGTTTCCTAATTCACCCGATGTTCATAACCCAAATACAGAGTTCCCCATAATGCGGAATGGTTGTAACCATGATAAAGATTATTATGGAATTCGTAAGTTGAAACTTTTGATATTTAGCCATGAATAAAAATGTGTCCATTGTCAACTATTTTTGTGGGTACGACGCATTTTGTTGCTTAGTAAAAATGCATTGTCAACTATTTTTTATGGGTATGACTAATTTTGTTGCATTGTCAACTATTTTTGTGGGTATGACGCATTTTGCTGCGTTGTCAACTATTTTTTGTCGGTACGACGCATTTTTTTGCACAGTAAAAATGCATTGTCAACTATTTTTTGTGGGTATGATGCATTTTGTTGCATTGTCAACTATTTTTTCTGGATATGACGAATCTTGTTGAACAATAAATTTGCATTGTTAACTATTTTTATTGATTAAAATGAGACAAAACTCACGTTCTTCCGAAGAATTTTTCCGAAAATGTTTTCCTTGTACAAGTTTGCTGGAATAGATTTTTTATTATGTTCTATGTTGAGAAGCAGTGGAAATTTATGTCGTTGGCTATCAATATATACGAAAATATTCACAATCACATAGGTATATATTATTCATTTTCACAATTTTACACACATTCGGAAATCCACAATTCATGCCCAAATATATACTTTTTTAACGTTAAGTAAAATTATTATTGATATGTTTTAACAGAATGTTTATTTTGAATTTCAGTAGATACTTTCACATATCATAATCTTTTTTTATTCTATTGAAACAATAAACAAATTTACTTGAAAAAATGACTGTCTTTGTTAATACAGTATTTTTTCTTGTAATTATTTTTTTAATGATAAACTTATGTTTTTAAGACAAGGTTTTTTTATGCATAGGACAAAGGATAACACATTATTATAAGCAATAATTACTCGCCTGAAATATCCATACAAATTGAAAAAAGTCTTGTCTTATAAAATTTAGTTATCATTAAAAAAATCATTTTTAATATTAGTCAAAATATTTTCCAACAAATATATCTCGAGATATATATATAATATATCTCGACGCCATCTAGTGGGAAATTCAGTACTAACAAAACTTTTTCTACGAAAATAAATTTGGTTGTTAAAGCAGTAATTGTCGATTAAAGTACCTACTTGTGCATATTGAATTATTTGGCGGGTTGGGAATAAGCCGACGTAGCTCAGTGGTCCAGAGCACCTGACCGGATATCAGAAGATGCGGGTACTGTTTCAGTTGGCGGCATTTTTACTCGGGAGATATTTTTAATTTGTATGGATATTTCAGGCTTGTTGTTAGTTGCTAGTTGTAATTGATGCTTTTAATAATTTGTTATTCTTTTTTCTTGTATGCCATAGTTGATGTCTAGAAGATTAAAGAGATCACAGGTTTCTCGTAATCTCGTTGATTGAATATCTAAGTAAATACAAAAGAGTTAATCTATGTATTAACAAATTAATGTTTCTTTGTTTGTCCCCTATAGACACGCCAGGAGAGATTAGTTTGAATTTTTGTAGAAGTAAGGGGCGCCCCAGGAAGACTTTTAGAGACGCATTATTATCTATGTAAGAGATTGAGATATGGAGTAGAATTAAAGTCCATATAATGTAGATTTTATATTGTAACAATGTGGTAGATGTGAAAAGTAGCAAAAGTCTGGGACGCCCGAGTAAGACTTAAGGCGAAGCTTAATGCTAAATCACTATTTTTATTAATCTTTATAACTAATTGGTGTATATTATGAATACAAAAAGAAAATATGCTTTAGATGAATTAAGGATTTTACTATCGTTATCTATTGAGTAGAATACAAATAAAAAATAAATTACTCAATAAAATATATAAATGTAAACTACCAATTTTTTTTTTTTCAATTGAACTGTACGAACGCGTAAAGGAAACAACTTTACAAAATACAGTATTATGGCTAAGATTGTATTTTAGCTAAGATTATCTGTGACAGTCTCCCTTGATTAATTTTTTTGATTTTTTATAATATTATTTAAAAAATAAATAAAAACCACTTTTCGGCTTGAAATCGAACGTTTCTAGACTCTGTTTGTCAAGCGATTTAAATGCCCATTACCTACATTCGTGACAATATAAGGCATACCAAGAATATACACATTTTGAAGTGAAACTTCTTTACGTGCGTTATACATTTTCGAGGACCGGAGTAAAACCGACTCATGACCGTCACGAAAAACCGTGATCATTTCGCTATAGGAGCCTAGCTAATATTATATACCTAGTTTAGGTCACTCTCCAAACTCAGCTTTGCGGTGTAGAGGCAGAGCGCCCGACGGTCGTCGTGAAGAACCGAGGTTCGATCCCCGCTTTAACAATTTTTTTTTTTCTTTTTGTGATTTTTTTAATACAAGGAAAAGTGATAAAATGCTCTCGTGCTGCGACTTTGTCAGGCATACATATAAGAAGATATCTACATGATTTGTAAAAATGTTGTAAAAAATTACATAAATTTGTTAATTTCAACCGAGAGTATCCCGAAATGTCTAAATCCATTTAGTGAGACTCTAGACCGGCAGGTGTTCACTCGAGTAATTGGGTAAAAGTAACGGTCGGTACCATGATATTTTGGTCGAAATATAGCTTACAAATCGAGCCGGTAGAGTCGCTCGGTATTTTGATTAATTATTTTTATTTTGAATCATTAAAATTACTAATCAAGGCCGATAACGCGACTAATTACCCTCGCAGACGTGCGTGACAAGTTTTTTTAGTAAAAAACACAGCCGTAAGTGAGTTTTTCAAAATTTAGAAATGTTTTTCAAATTCAGATTCCATACGGGTATGAGACTGTTAAAACACGATAGATCTTTTCCAAAACGGACAAATATACGGAAATATTTTTAAAAACGAGAGATATGACTTCACACTGCCGATATATCTTCGATTCGACCCTATATAAAGCGTTAGCGAGACGTTATGTGATATTATTCATTTGTCGTGTTTGAAAACGAAAATTTTGCGGGGGACTAGTCAATTGAGGAGTACACGTTGAATACGCGGTTCTCGTCGCGCGAGATACCTCTCCTCGCGGTCTAGAGGCAGAGCGTTCGTTACTCGTTATGCAGGACCCGGCTTCGAATCCCATATTTTTATAACTTTTATTTTTTTTTATCACATGCTACTTATAAATATGTACATACTGAATAATAATAATATGAAATGAAAAGAGAGAGAGAATAATACTTAAAGTTTCACTTCCGTCGTGCGTAGGCTTGCCACATACTGTATTTTTTGGCTTGTAGCTTCCTCTCAACTCTTAGAAGAGGTGATATAGATGTGTTTAATATCACTATACCATGTTTTAAAAAATATATGTACATGTATTGTTAGTTTTAATAAAATTGTACCTTAATTGGACTTACCTGTCTGTCGTACAATAATAAAAAAAAAAAAAAAAAAAAAAAAAAAAAAAAAAAAAAAAAAAAAAAAAAAAACGAGGCGTACGTGATGAATGAAGAAAGAGGTGTGAGGACAATGTGTCACTTGGAAGCGAATGGTTGAAGAAGCCACTGTGAATTCAGGTAGAGGTTTGACCTACCCAAAGTGGTTGACCATGATGATGTTGATGATGGCCTGATCTATTCTTTCCAGACAATACATAATTGTAATACTTCATCTTTTTTGTATGTAGTTTCAATTGGGATGCTGAGAATTATCATCCAGTTAACGGCATCGGGGGGTCACTTGGTTCGCAACTGACGTGCCATAGGGGAACTGATGAATGGTACATTCTTCTATGTACGAATATGTCAAAGGTAAAATGTGGTTACAATAATAATAAAATAAAATTGCGTCATGAAAGGAGAAAGAAATAATTTTTATAACAACAAATATTTTATTTAAAATACTTATAAAGATTTTCACAATGTGCTTCTTATTATATTTACATTTGACACCAATGTGCTCAATATCGTATTTTACATAAATGTCTTAAATATGTGTTCAGATAATAAAAAAAATAAAGTATAACATATAATGAAATCTAACCAAATTCAAAAAAAAAATTATGGTATAATAACATTAAACTAAATATTATTCCATAGTTTTAAGGGCAAATACGATATGATTAGGCAATTTACCTTTTAAAATAAACATCACATTTTTAAATAATTTTGTTTCACTGAAAACAATACATTATAATTTAGTGTGTTTATCGAACATTCCAAAGTACGTGAATAATGTTTCACAGAGGGAGCAATCCATTTGTGGCTTGACATAATAATTAAATAAATTATCACTTAGTTTTAAATCACCTTAAAGTTATAAAAACTTCTGTCAACTAGGTTAGGTAGTTTCTACTACCTACGTCAGGAGAGTATTTCCAGTTATATCAGTTGTTTATTTGAAACTGTCCCAAGGAAGGTACAACGATAGGGTAAACAGTCGACATATTAATATAGTTTGTAGTATATATTATATATAAAGATTTTTATATGTAGAGTGCGTGAAGTTTTAAAGGGATACTTATTTCATTTGGTACATCATGAAATTCGATCTTTGAGTTCTTCCAAGGTATGTGGGCGAAGTTTAAAAAAAGTTTCCTTGGTAGTTTGGCGATGAAAGAACGGCTATTTTCAAGAGCCGTGCGAAAGGCGAAGCCATCGCTGTTGTCCGAAAAATTCCATGGTAACGACTGAAAATGGCACGACCCTCCGACACAATGAGACCAGGTTCTTATCCCCACCACACGGGATGTGTCGGCCCGTTAAAACTGCATTGTCTGTTTTCATTAATTAAATCTTTCTTTATTGCATTAATAATTTACCGTTATCGAGACAAAAAAACATTATTTGAAATTCCGTACGATCACAAAAATACATTTTTCTTTATCTTTAATCTGTACAAATTATCCAATTATTAATATTTAACATAATAATAATTCGGATACTTTGAATAGCGCTGTTTTTAGAGAAAACCTACCACAAGGGCGGTCTAGTGTAATATAATCATTGTATACTATTTGTTTATCGCAAGATTGCTATAATATCGAGGTACATAATTGTAAACATTTTTGTATTGTTAAATAAATTTTCCTACTTGGAGAGATATTCGGTTACAAAATAAACTTTGATTTTTTTAAAAAGCTAGCTATATTGGTTGCAGGTTAATAAAATAAGATATTTCGTTCAATATTACAGTGGATTTTACAAGAAACATTTCTGGTCTAAGAGAGATAAATTTTGTATCATATTTCCTGGAATCCTTTTTGATTACTTAATACTCATTGAGAAGTAGTGTGACGCTCGTCAAGCTATGTTAGGAACTAAACATCAATTAATGTTCAATTATAATATGTTGATTCTTGTTTAATTAGCAATTCTGTGTCAACACATGTTGGAAATGATTGCACTAATGATACATTACATTAAACACTCTGAATTCTCATCAGCTGGTAATCGGCTAACAGTTTTTATAAACCGTAATAAATCAGATAAATGGGCATACACAATTTAGCATTTATGCAATACAGTAGGTAATTGATGCCTTATGTCTTCTTTGAATCTTCATTCTCAATGCAGAGAGTATCTTTCACTCTTGGAACGTGCCGCAAATACATTATATATTATTTTAAATGAGTAATTTATGAAATAACACAAAAATCTAATAAAATTAATTTGCTCACGCAGGGATATGAAACCGCGACCTCTGGCTTGCTAGTCAAGATTCCTACCCCTCGACTGCGGAAGTCATCAAAGTGTTTTATTTCTTCTAGAATGCAAATAACAATTTCTACTTTCGTTGCCAAGCACTTTATGTCTAATTAATGCCATTGTTTTTGATAAATGTTTCTTTTAGAGGAACAGATTGTAATAAATCAATTGTAACATTAAAATCAGAGTTAACTGTTGATATTGTTATATTTAAATGAACAGCATGCAAACTACTCATTTCTGGAACTTCTGAAGTTCTGGAAAGTGTTACTAAAACAATATTAGGCAGCTCGGGTATAATAATAAAATACAACCATTCTGAAAATAAATGCTGCATCGGGAAACACGACAAACGCGCGCCCAACACTTGTTAACTGTTGACATTTGACACATGAGAACGGGTTGTTTCTTCGACTCGTTCTGGAGTTCAACAACTCTGCTGTGGAACGGTTTGCCTGATTTGATTTGTGTTTCCTCATTCCTACTCTCCTTCCTCTCGAAAAGAAATTCCACACAACATCCCCAGAGAAGACATAGGCCCTAAGGGAACCATTTTACTCAGGGCCTCCTGTGTGGAGCTAATATAAAAAAAAAACACAAAAATTTTCAGAACCAACAAAATATTCTCAAAAAATCCCAATTTCATGATCGACATAACTTAAAAATGCTAATATGACATTACTGACAGTTTTGAACAAAAACTTTATTACAAAACATAAATTCGATGTTGAGAAAATTCGCGAACGGTGGTCAAAATAGCTTAGGTTTTTTTTTATCTAGAAACTAATGTCAACAATTTTTAGATCAACGCAACATGTTTTCCAGAAATACGGAACTGTAAAATGATCACACAAATAAAACATATTGAACACACATTTGGTTCCGTGTTAAAAAAAATCATAAGCAAATTTAATCACAAAAAACTTATCTGAAAATCGAGCATAGCCGGGTAGTTGTGTAGTAAGCATGCCAACATAATTTAATCTCTTGTATTGCATAAGACATTTGAGTAATTACCTAAATTAATTAAGGAAATTTCCTTGGCAGATTGATGTTAACTAGATATATAGGATTATGTACTATCAATAATTTCCAATACCAGAGTCTACCCCTAATGTAAGGGATGAAGTCTAGAATATTGGTGAAATATGAGCGATAAACCATGTAAGACGGGCTTTGTTACGTGTGTACCGTGGCTAATGCTGTACAGAAACGGATGGTACGATGAACCAAACATCATGCTTATTATGGTGTCAAGTAGAATGTCACAGCATAATTAAGTAAAACCGTCAGAATTGTTATTGTGTCAATTGGAGTGACACAGAATAATCAAGAAAAACCGTCAGAATTGTTATTGTGTCAATTGGAGTGACACAGAATAATCAAGAAAAACCGTCAGAATTGTTATTGTGTCAATTGGAGTGACACAGAATAATCAAGAAAAACCGTCAGAATTTAGCATTGAAATTTATTTCAAGGTAAGATTATATATGTTTAAATTATGATGCACGAAGTATTAAGCTAGGAGTACACAGGAGAACAGTTGAGTGCCTATTTATTCATACAATTCATACAAATCCAAGAAAAGTCGCCCCAATGCCACGTCCTATATCCTCCGTATAATATGCTGCAATGGATTTTGATGCAGCGACGCAACTGTTGTTGCCGTGACAAACATTCTTAAGTTAAATGTGAAATAGTTACAGATGCACGTTTTCCTCTGCAACAGAAGAGTCCCAATTTGGGAGGCTGGTATGGGTACCGACGCCCTGGAATTCATTGGATAACTAATACATCTGCCATATGTAACCTCAGTGGTTCGCTATGTCGGGAGACTTAGAAGAGGTGGCTGAGTTCATCTGGTGAGTTTTATCTAGGTGGCGGATGTATCTGATCACCTACCAGACTGGTTGAGGGTTATCTTTTTACCTCTTCAGCAGAACTTTCTCGACATAGCATCACAGTTCATCTCCGTCCCTCCTGGACACACTGAACCACCTCTTATACCTTTTTCCTTCCCACATCTTCCTCTCCTTCCTTGCTTTAAAAGAATCCTCCACACAGCATCTCCAAAGATGATATAGGCCCTGAGGGAAAATTATTTTGCTCAGGGCCTCCTATGTGGAGCTAATTGAACAAAATATATAAAAAATATTTTAAAAAGTCACTAAACATGGCTAAAGCCATTTCAAGTGGCTTGTTTATCCTGAATGGTGGTCTTTCACTAGAACGATACTGATAGTATTACTACTAAATGCTAAAGCCTTGAGGATTGAATTTCGTGCATCACTTTTCAAAGGTATTGCAATATTCATAGATTTACATTTAAAAAAAAGCTTCGAAGAAACTAAATTTAAAAATGTTTCGACAGCTAAATCAAAAATATATGGTGTATTAGTCCATCTTTTAACCGCGTGCTATGTAAAAATATATCAAAATGTAAGGACATCAGGATTAAGTTTTGGAATCTTATTTCCAACTCTTACGAATTTACCCTTGGAGGAATACTCTGTATGTTTCCTTCAATAATGTACTTTATAGCGTGACGCAACCAAAATATTATCTTCCCGTCATGATATTATCATGTTGGATAAAAGTTGGAATCCACGTGATTAGAGTTGTGAGAAAAATCTTATGTTCTTTTTAATGATTTCGGATAGTTTTTTTTGTACATGGAATTGCTGTATTTTTTGTGAATGCTGGTATCGTTTGCATCCAAATGATACAAATAATGCCTTCTTTTGAAGGGAGCAGGTAATAATTTCATTAAAAAAGAACCTGACAACATGCAAATATTATCAACTTTGACATATTGGTTTGAAACTTGATCTTGATACACAAGCTTTCGTATCATTCGTACATCCCAACCTTTCTCTTTCTCATCTGTGTCTCCTTCCAATTCCCTTTAGCCCCACGAAATACCTATTTTGGGAATGCCATAGTTCCACCGGCTCCTATTACTCTAGCATTAAAAAAGGTTTTTGCATTTAATACTATTAATCACATTATATTCAAACGCATTTTAATAATTTAATTGCTTTTACTAACTACCCGGCATACATGCAAAATGAACCAAGTCCAATTTGGTTACCTTTGATTAAACTAGGTTCGAACTTATTTGATTGTTTCGACTTATGTAATTCTGTGATATATTTAGTACATTTATTACTATTACTTTTTTCTTTAAATTAAATCTTCTTTTTCAACATAAATATAAACATTTTGTTTATGGACTTGGTTCTTGATTTCCTTCCTGTTGTCGCAAAGAAGAATATTCAATCGTTGTGGCCCCTCCACTCAATCACTTCCATCTATGGTTGAACTAATCAACTGAGAATTGGTGAACCACCCACACATTCCCTCATATTTTACCGATCAAAATCGATAACGAAATTTCGTCGCAAAATTTTCGGCAAAGTTATTTTCGTCGCAACACAATACCTATGTTATATTCGTCAAGAGTTTTTTGAAAATAAATTAAAGAGTTAAGTTTTTTGATGATCAATTAAAATAAGACTTATTTGTCTTTGGTGACATTTTTGTCACTGGCCGCTCAGCTGAGTAACCGTCTAACCTCCCAAAAATGTCACCAGAGGTTAAAATGCCATTTACTTACAAATTTTACTTAAAATAAACCCGTAAATCACTGTTTGAAAATTGTCCAGTAATTTTTGTCATAACCATTTTTTTCAAGAAAGACAAACATCTCCGGGTTACGAATAACCTAAAAACAGTTTAAAATCTCCTACTACCACCACAGCAAGCGGAAAATGTTGCTTTTATCGTTATGGAGGACTTAGCCAGACGAGGAATTGAACTCACGACGACTGGGTAGGGCCCAGAAGCGATGCTAACTCAGCCACTGACCGGTCAAATATATTTAAATATGTATCACAAACTAATTTTAACTGTTCTTTATTGAAAAACATGCAAATACATGTAATGGCGTCTTGTTTCGTTTTGACAGATACATTGATAATCTCTCCACTGTCATACATTCTATCACGATAAAAATCATTTTGCAATCAATACAGCATTATTGTTGAAATATTAGTTTTACATTAATTTGAGAGGAATAATTATATTATTAATATTATTTTCGTCCACTTTCAAAAGGTATTTTTTGCAAAATATTTTTTTATAATGACCTGAATAGGATTATTCTACATTGTTTGCAAACTTCAACCCGGTTTATTTTCTATACAAAATGTTAACACTTTATCATAGGTAGATAATAATACAAAATATTCATGATAATACGGGACAGAAGAAACAACTTTTAATATTAAAATATATTTTTAGGTTCCTTTTTGTATTCCGACAAATCCGTCGTTTTTTATGCTTCACAAATTGGATATTACATTTTTTTCTTTGTGATATTCGATAACACACACTAATTATAAGTTTAAATCAAGATAAACTTATCAAAGTACATAAAAAACATTTTTTCATATTTATTTAAGTTAAAGTAATAAAAAATATAGAATATTTTGAATTTAAACACAATTTTAAATTACAATAAAAAAATTTTAACACCTTCAGATTAAAACGATATATTTAACCTATAAATATGTAAGAACGTGAGCCACATTACACATTTATAATATCATGTTAGTACAAAGATAATTACATATTTATTTAGAAATTGATTAATTGCTGCAATAATGACACAATTCAAAATTAGCCATTTTTAATAGGAATCGAGTTTGAACATCTGTAATAACTCTAAAAATATCGTGAAGTAATCATTTACTGCTTTCTTACATAAACTTTTGGTAGTTCAAGAGGTCTAGCATGAACGATCGATAAAGCCCCATGTCAATACGATATTGAATAAATATGTCATCTATGGTCAGTTAGCGATCTTTGCGAGCACGATCAGAATATGATTCCGACAGTCGGTTGACAAAATCTGCTACTTCGTCGCTGTGTCGGATAAGCAGTCGATATGCACAACTATGATTTAAGATTTTCACGGCCAAAAGTATTTTTGTTATTTGTTTTTGGGGTGTTATGCCGTGTTCTTCAGTGGAAGAAAACCACTTTAAATAAAAAATGATACGTTAATGTTAGCTCAGAGGGTTGGAGCTGGCAACACGGTATCACATCCTCATACATAAGCTCACATTTCACCACAACCTCAAATAACACATCTGCCCTGATGATGGACACTGCAATGCTGTCCGAAACGTTGGCTAAAGAAGGAGTTAGCGCAACACGGCATAACACCCCAAAAACAAATAACAAAAATATGCACAACATTTTCGATAATGTCGTAATCCTTAGACTTAATTAATTAATCAAAGACGCAATCAATTGATTCCGAAACAAATGTGTTTAGTTATGGCTAATGACTTCAAAAACTAATTAACTCATTTTTAGTGTCAAAAAATACATGCAGCCTGCCAGTATATATTAACGTAATCAGTTTCAGATAGTAAATTTATTGGTATTGTAAATTTTTTTGTAGCCGTATGACGTTTCGAAAAAATAATTCAAAGAAGACGCGTCAGTGTTGCCAGTGTATATAAGTTCTGATTTATTGCGTTACCAACATCGGTCTGAAAATCAATTATAGCGACCATGGTCGAAAATCAGTATAAAATCGTAGGTAGTTACGCCTATCGATCCGATATTGTAATGTAACCGATTTCACTGTGATAGACCCCAGGTAAGGTAAAGTGGAAATGGTTGGTTTTGACCGAACTAGATGTGGATATTTTTATGTTTGATTTATGTCATTATTACAGCAAACAAGCGAAATGTTTGATAGATTTTAATCAAACTATTTATCTCAAAAATTATTAATATTGCTTTAACACCGTAATTTTATGAGCTGTTGGAACATCGCTTTTACAGAGTTTTGTCTGTCGAATGACGAAAAAATTGATAATTTTGAAGCGCTGTACAAATGAAAATATAAATCTTCTAGGTTATTATTTAACTGAGTCTGTAATAAAAACATGTTTAAATATTTTAAAATGTAACGGCATGCAATATAAACTTTATTTGCAATTTTAAACATTTTTTAATACGGATAAGAAAGGATTATTTACAAATATGTTGGTGCTCTCTAATTAAATTAAAAGTGTTTTTAAAATGATCACATCGATTTTAAAAATAATTGAGTTTTTACTATAGTTAATAATTAGTAAATTATTTAATATATTATACAAGAATTAACATGTACAAAATCTTCTAAGTGCAAGGATTGTGACGAAATTGATGATAATTAGGTAGATTGAAGAAAGTTTCCTGCCTGCCGCACCTGTGAAACAAATAAAATTACATGTTAAAAATAATGTTTTAATTACATATTTTGGTAATCGTGCTAACATTAACAGTGACAAATATATTGTGATCTCAATTTCCAAGGCGGGTATTGGTACCGCCGCCCCAAAACCATTTATTGGATAGCCAAAACCTCTGCCGTAGGTCACCTAACGTGGTTCGCTACGTTTGGTTACTTAGCAAAGGAGCCCGGGTTCATGGGGTGAGGTGTGTCTAGGTCTGCCAACCTACTGCGTGGCGGGCTGGATCGAGAGAGACTGGTTGAGGAAGGCCTTTTGATTCCTTCCCCCAGCAGGACTCTCTCCAACCATCGCCTTGTACCACAGTTAGAGGGATGGATTCACACGTCCGTCACTCTTGAACACAATGGCCCCCTGATTCCCACCCACCCCTCACAACATATTCATTCCTTTGATTTCCTCTCATACCTTTCCTTAAACAGATCATCCGTCGGAACCTCTTGTATGGAGATAATGTAAAAACTGTCTTCCAACTGTTCCCAAATGTCCGCAGCTAGTGGGACTTTTCAGTGGGAGATCGGTCAAGATTGGGAAGTGTCTGATTCAGATCTTGTCACCAAACAAGGATAAAGCCATTTCATGCAATTTTTATTTTCTGAATGATGATCTTTTACAAGGTGTTCACTGAGAGTATGTATGTTATGCGTGTTATAATTTATCGTGACTGTAAGGAAGGGTTGTTACGGAGAATTTGAACAAATCTTCAAATTTCAAAGATTTTTTCAAGTTCTGTTATTATTTCAGTTCTATCAAGCAACTAGCCTATAATGATATAATAAAGAAATTTGAATAGAACTTTCACAGAACCCGAAAATGAAAGATTGAAATTTGAGGAATTGTTCAAAATTCAAAGTTAATTTTAAAGTTCTGTTATTATTTCAGTTATGTCATGTAACCAGCCTATAGTGATAACAGAACTTGATATTCACAGAATTCGCAAATGAACGTTGAAATTCGATATATTGTTCAAATTTCAAAGTTGGTTTCAAGTTCTGTGAAAGTTCTTTTCATGTTCTGTTATTATTTCAGTTTTATCATGTAACTGGCCTATAATGATATAATAACAGTACTTGAATAAGACATTGACGAAACTCGAAAATGAACGTTGAAATCTGATGAATCGTTACAATTTTCTGAAACAGTTTAAACAATTCAGTTGAGCCGAAAGTTACTAAATCTTGCAAATTGTTTGAATGAAAAATTTTTAATACGAAATCTATAAACACTGTTAAAAAATCAAATGGATATTTATGTTTGTTAAATGTATAAACATGACTAAACAAAGCACGCAAATACAGTTTATTTTTCACGGAGAGGGGAAAAACTGATTATGTTCCATAAAAAATCAATATCATAATTCCGCAAGCAGATTTAAAGCTGTAAATATTTATTTGATCTGCATATAACATTGGTCAAGGCTTTGTTAAAAATAAACTCATGGTTGATCGATTCACTTTGCGCAAAACTTAATTGTTATTCGTAAAATGAAATTTCAGCAAATTTCTGGGTTTTATTCAATAGGGGTGGAATCTACAGGGTTTTCCAATAAGAGGTGTTATTTTGATATTCAATCGTAAAAGATCAATGGTTTTGTTGCTTGTGTGGCACGGAGCGCCGTCTTGTTGAAAGTAAACGTTGTCCAGATCAATACCATCCAATTCCGGACATAAAAAATCATTAATCATCTCTCAATAGCGCAATCCATTCACCGTAACCGTTGCTCCAGCCTCATTTTCAAAAAGTAAGGTCCGATGACTCCGCCGGACCATTAACCGCACCAAACAGTCACACGTTGAAAATAGAGAGGCTTTTTAACAAAACTCTTGGGTTTTCCGAGCTCCAGATGCGACAATTTTGCTTGTTGAAGAAGCCACCGAGGTGGAAATGGGCCTCATCACTCAAGATGATTTGCATTTAATTCACTCAAGTAAATTTTAATAATTCCAATGCGTTGTTGAAGCGTGCATCGTTCCATTTTATAAATGGCATAATTTCTAGTTGTCAAATGTCAAAAAATGACAGCTTCAAAAGTAACATCTAAATAGCGGGCTATTCAAAATAACACCTCTTATTGGAAAACCCTATATTTGAAAATAATTAATTATCTGTTCAAAAGCTCTTTTTCACAGTCGCTATTATCAAAAATACTAATTTATTAGTGCATGTGTAATTGGTATACGTAATGTTTAAGTTGTTTAAGTTCAATGAATTCAAATTGAAATTTGGATACTCTCTTTTAATATGTTAACTGAAGTAACTACTTACAGGAACCTTCTATCATATCAGATAAGCAATAATGTCTGTACCAAAATAATGTAACGTAGTGTGAAGCCCATTTACTTATACGTGGTCAGCTATGGGGTGCAATTAGAAGCCTAACAAAAATATAAGACGAGGAAGGGTTTCCAGTTGCAAGGGCAACACCACTTCTCTCGATCGAGCGATGTAGAAGATTATAAAAGACATACGGAGCTGCTAGTTTGGTCAATAATTTGTGATTAAATCATCAATAAATAGTTATTTTCTTCTCTTTTTTCTCTCTCCTAAAAAGATATCAATTTTTTTTTTTAATTTTTTTTTTTAATTTTAGCGACTATATAAAATAATTGTTACATACAAAATATAATGGTGAAATTAAGTATAAAATATTGTATTTCTTAGTCCTCCTCACTAGGGGGTCCTGTGCCGAGGCGGACTAAAGTTATTTAAATATGGTTTATTTGTCTTCTATGTCGTTTTTAGTGTCTTCTATGTCGTTTTTAGTGTCTTCTATATCGTTTTTAGTGTTTTCATTAGGGTTTTTTCATTGACCTCTTTCAGCCATGTTTTTATTAATGATTTGTATTCATTAGGATTTTTTATTAGTTTTATGTCTTGGGGAAGGATGTTATGGAGTTTTGTTGCAAAGTATGTATAGTTTCTTTGTCCGAATGTGGTTTTATAACTTGGAATATTTTTTATATCATTTTTGTTCGATCTAGTGTTATGCATACACAGTCTAGTAGAGGATTTGTTATTTTTGAAGAGCTTCAATAATATATTTTCGGCATATATTTGCTGTACATTTGGTACGTCAAAGGAATTGAATATTTCAATTGAAGGCGTTCTAATTGGTACTTTCAATATGGTCTTTATGATTCCTTTTTGAATCGTATTCAGGTTGTGTAGGTACGTATGTGTAGCAGATCCCCATCCTATGATTCCATATTCAATTCGAGAATGACATAATGCGTAGTAGACCTTTTTCATATCCTTTTTATTTAATACGTTTCTTAGATTTTTAAAGAAATATATAAGGCTTGTGAGTTTTTCCGTAATACCTTTGATGTGTAGGTCCCATCTAAGATTTTCGTCGATTATTACTCCGAGATATTTTATGTTTTGTGTTTTTTCGATGACGGGGCAGTAAAATTGTATATTATTTCCATGGCATTCGTGTAGTTTTAGTTCTAGTGATTTTATTGGTTGGCTCCTTGCGTTTATTGAAAATGTTATATATTTTGTTTTGCTTATATTAAGGGTAAGCGAGTTGATTTTAAGCCAATTTTGAAGTGCACTAAGCCCCTTTTCAGCCTCATTAAATGTATCCGTCCAATTTTTTTCTTGAAATAATAAAACAGTATCATCAGCAAAACTGATTATGTTTCCTTTAATGGTAAGGTTAGTTAAATCGTTGATATAGATAATGAATAGGATCGGTCCCAGTACACTTCCCTGAGGGACGCCATAGTTTAAAGATAGTAGTTTGCTCTTTTGTTTGCCAATTTGTACTTGTTGTTCTCGCCCTGTTATATATGACTCTAATAAGTTCATTGTTGTTTCGGCCATTCCTATTTTTTTTAGCTTAGTTAGTAATATTTTATGGTCTATTGTGTCAAAAGCTTTTTGAAGATCTATGAATAAAGCCAAACACTTTTTCCCTTCATCTCTATGTTTTTTATGGCTATGCTTGTTAGATTTTCTATGGCATCATTGGTGCTTAGATTTTCCCTAAAGCCATATTGGGATGGTGATAATAATTTGTTTTGTTCAAGAAAAAGAACAATTTGCTTCTTCATTACAGTTTCCAAGATTTTTGAAAAGGAGCTTAAGAGACTTATGGGTCGGTAGTTATATATATCCTTTTTGTTACCACTTTTATGTATAGGTATAACTGTTGCTTTTTTAAGGCATGAGGGGAATACATTTGTAGATATAGACAGATTGACCAAGTATGTCAAAGGGAAGGTCAGTTCATTTTGGAGTTGTTTTATTGTTTTATTTGAGATTATATCATTTCCCGATGATTTATTAACATTGAGGGATACAATTGCGTTTCTGATTTCAGTATTGGTTACATTAGTTAACTTTAATTTATCTATCTGGTTCAAACTTTCCTTTTCTTCTGGTAAAATGCTAGTTTTTGGATGTCTGATTTTCTTTGCCAATTTTGACCCTATATTTGTAAAAAATTCGTTTACGTATTCGAGAATTTTGTCCGGATGCTTTTCAAAAGAGATTTGGGTATTTTCAATTGTTAGTTCATCTATGCTTTTGTTATGGGATGATTTTGCACTTGTAATTTCATTTATGATCTTCCATAATTTGCGTGGGTCATTGTTACATTCGTCTATTTTTTTCTTATAATAATTTTCTTTGACATTGCGTACAACATTTTTGCAAATATTTCTGTATCTTTTATAATATCGTTGTATAAAAATATCACAAGGATTTAAACTAACTTTCCTGTGTAGTTCATCTCTTTTTCTAATGCAATTTATAACGCTTTGGGTTATCCATGGTTTAAGATGTGATTTTTATGTGAAATCTTTTTTTCTATTGATTTGGTATTTGAAATGATGGTATGAGTTATATATTCAATGAATTTACTCCAGGCACTATTTGTATCAAGGTTCTCCAGTAGGTTTATCCAGTTTGTATTAAGTAATTGTTGTTTTACTTCATTCCATATGGTTTCTGTCTTCTGCACGATAATTGGGTAGGGCTGCGATCTTTGTATTTTCTTTTTTGTAATAGATAAAATTGTTGTATAGTGGTCGGTTATAGTAGAGGTGAATATGATAGAGTTGGTTGGTTTAACAGTCTTACTGAATATGTGGTCGATGCAAGATTTGCTGTCATTTGTAACACGCGTAGGTTTATTTATCAAACTTTCAAGTCCGTGGGCGGCCAGTGTTTGCAGATAATCAGTTCTATTTGGATGACCGTTTTCTAGTATGTCAATATTTATATCTCCGATGAGGAAGACATTTTTTTTGTTTTTTAGAAGATTGAGTTCATTAGAAAGCGTTTCAAGAAACTGATTAATATTAGTTGTAGCTGGTGATCGATACAGAGCTAATATAGTGGTTTCATCACCCACTTTGATTTTCAAACAGTTTGCATTTGGGAATTTTATTTCATTGACTTCAGTTTTAGTGTCATCTTTAATGTACACTATCACACCATCATTTTTTGTGTAATTCAAATTGGTTGCATATGAGGTGTAATTATTAATATGTAAGGGTGAATATTTATCCTTTATCCAGCACTCAGTGAGGATAATTATATCAAGATTAATTTTTAGATTCTTAATTAGTATTTGAAGTTCATCGAAGTTTTTGTTGATACTTCGTATATTTTTATTTAATATATTAAAATTGTTTTTAAGAGTTAGCAGTTCATCTGGTTTGTTTGTAGTTATTGTTTCCTTATCCATGTTCTCAGTAGGTATTTCAGTTTGGTGTGTTCAAGTAAGTGATTTGTTATATTAATTTATCGAGGTCGTCCAGATGATTTACGTACAAAATTTTTTGATCATGACCTTTACGAACCATTATTTTCCCATTTTTGATCCAAACAAATTCATAATTTTTTTCTTTGGCTAGTTGCTTTGCTTTCCAAAGCAACTCTTTTTTGTAGGGGCTTATTACTTCACCTATGTACACTTTTTCGTTTGTCAAATCCTTTAGTAAATTAAGGTCCATTTCTCTTTTTTTAAATAGAAGGATTTCTTTTAGTTTAATTTCTGTAAATTTTACTAGGATTTTTGGCGGAGCATTAAGTCTTCGGTCTGTAGTTCTGGTCACATTGTTTATATCAGCGTGTTTGATTTGAACTCCAGCTGCAGATGCGACTTTTTTTATAATTTCCTCCAGTTGTTCACCATTTTTTTGTGGAATTCCTGCAATTTCTAGGTAGTGCAGATTTGATGTATATTCAATTTCATCTAGTCTTAGTTCCATTTTTTTTATTGTAGCGTTTTTTCCCACTTGCTCTTTTTTTATATTTTCAAGTTCGTTTTGGATTGATTTATTTTGGTTATTATTTGTATCCAATTTTTTAATAATTTCGTCATATTGAGCACTTATGTACTCAATACTTTTTATAGATTCCGTATTCTGACATTCAATTTTTTGAATTATATCCTTTTTAAAGAATCAAACTTTTTGTCGATATAATCAAAAATTTTATCCATAGTTTGTTTGTCCTCTTTATCAAGGTTTGATTTATTGCTACGTGTTTGGGTATTAGACATTTTGTTCACAGTTTACAAGGAAGTTGGGTTCAAAAATGCCCCCACTTCAATTCAAATTCAAAATATTGTCTCTGGTTTCAGTGACAGCCAACAATATTTCATTAGGTTTATGTCTATGGCTTTAAATGTCACTTGTCACGCAAATAAGATTTTGTTTTTAGAATCACTGTTATAGTAGATGTGTTCACACTTTGATTATTTAATAATCGGAAAACGATCCACTTTTTGAATGTGATACAATTAGTTTTTGTATGAAAATCACAATTTAGATAACGATTTTTAAAACTTTTTGTAGGGCGAAAAATTTGCTTGCTTAATTGAAAACTTCATAGAAAGTGTTGAGATTGTTACAGTATTTCATTGAAATTGTTACAGTATGTCTTCATTGAAATTGTTACAGTATGTTTCTAATTTAACTATAATATTTATTCATACTTAAATTATACAAGTTTTTAGAATAAAGCACACTAATTTCGGTTATCTGTGGTGTTCGTTAGTTATTTTATTTTCGAAATTGGAACTAATTGTATCAAGAAGATTTCAAACAAGCAATAAAGTAGGTAGGTACCTACTATAATCGAACGTACTAATATTGGTGGTTTATAGGGTTCGTTAGTTATTCCTGCATGAAGTCTGTTTCAATGAACTCATGTTTGCTTTGAATTTAATTTTCATTTTCAAATAGGAACTGATTTTGTGAATAATGCTACAGACAAGCGATGAAGCTAGTACCGACCTATAAAATAATATTTGAACAGATTTATTTTCAAAAATGGAATTATAATATCCCGTGATTTTCAATCGTCAATATCAATCGAATATTTAAAGTACTATAAATAATTTTTTTTTGTACACAATAATACAAAGTATATTTGCGGCACATTCCAGAGTGGAAGATTCTATCAGTATCTTACCGGTGAAAGGCTTTAACCGCATTTGGTGACCAGATCTGTATAACCAGGTATTATTATTGACTGTCCTAAAACGGGAAACTTTCCTAGTTGAACAGTCAAAAGCTTCCTTGCATAAAATGTAATGAACATAAAAAAAAATCCTTCGTTTTCTTCCCAATCTCCTTCCCTTCCCTCTTACGTCCAGTCTCATGACATATTCCGATTGGGGATGCAATGGTCTCACCTCCAGACGCAGTTAGGACTTCATTTAAAAAAAATTGAACATCTAAAAAACGTTGTGTTTTGAATTTTCTGCATAACGAATTCAACTATCTTGAAAGACATAATATACACGGTGTCCAGAAATCGTAGCACTAGCGGAAAACTGGTGAACCTACCTCACTTTATATTTAGTCGAATTTATATTATTAATTTTTTGATTTGAGTTTTCTCTGTCGAGTAAATCGAGTCTGAAGAAGTTGTGGGTGTGCCCGAAGAAAGATTAGAATTATTACGTCACCTAAATCAAATTTTAAAGAGAGCTTTCAAATGTTGAAATTATTTTGGAACAGATATTCATTCTTATTGGATGTTTGAAGCAAAAAGATCGAAAGTATTCTTATACGAATTGACCTTATCAGTTTTCAACCAAATTGTTAACATATATCGGAATAAGGAATATCTCTGTACGCATCTGTACAGATAATATTTTATTTAAATGATGCACGTAGCAAATTGACTATTGCATATTAATTAAAAGGCACGAATGAAATATACCGGATTGTTGGCTTAGTGAATCAATTAAAAGGTTTCCTGATAATGACTGCACCTTTTTAGGCAACGTTTCGGCCAATTTGCAAAAGCCTGCGAGCGCACGCTGTCCAAAATGTGGGCAATTCGACGGAAATATTTTAAAATATTTATTGTAATTATTTCGTAAGCTTTAGCACGTTGAAATTTTTGATCAATCATAAAACTATCTTTTACACTCCAACTTAAGATGTCTTACATGCCTTCCCACTTATTTGTTGTTAACATTTCAAGAACCGAAATTTTTGAAATTATTTTTCTTGCAAATCATTTATATTTAAAAAAAGCTTGTTAATTAATAAAATTTATAGCAGTGCTTATTGACCAGGCCATAGAAAACATACGAACATCATAATATTTAATATTGCTCCAAGTAGGTATCACAAACGGCAATTTTAAAGTAAATGGTAAGCAGCATTCATGCTTTATAAATTTTTTTTTTTTTTTAAATATTTTTTTCATGAATCTTAAAAATATGAGATAAGCGCTCAAATGTAGATGCATTCAATGGATTTCTAGGATTATAAACACTATATGTGTCTCCATATTAAAATTTCGAAATATCATTTTTTAAAAGAGGGCGGGAAATTTATAAACAAAACACTTAAAAATCTGAGCGCTCATTGTTGAAATTGTATATATTTCAGAACGCTCCATTGGTTAAACTTATTTTAAATTACGAATACATTATTATGATGTCGGAACACATACTCATGAAAATCCGAACATTTTTGTATTACAACGAAAATTATTTCTATTTTCATGGTATATTATCAAGGCAAATCGATAAAACATTTTTAAATTGATTGATAAAGATTGTTAATTTATCGTGAGGGCAAATATCGATTTCTAACCGTGCCGTTTTGTCTTTTACATACCCGATTTGGGATGGCTCTGTATTCGCTTGACGAATTTTAAATGGGTGCTATTTCACTAGAGGGATACTAAAGCGTTCTTCAAATAGCAGGGCTTTAAGTGCAATGCAATTTCCGCCAGTCTGTTTTTGTGTGAAATCCGCTCTAGTGTAGGGGTGCAGGAAGTATGCAGTAACAGGAGGGGAATACCTATACCTATGAGTGACTATTAAAAGCTCTTGATGAAAAAGGCTGTAAAAATATACGCACTTTGAATTTCATGCTTTTTTTAAAATTCTACCTCAGTCACTTACAGTGACTCAGGTAGAATTTAAATACAAGCTTTGGAATAAGACACCATAAATACAAGGGAATAAAAGCATTCAACAATCTTTCACTCGATGCAAAAAGTTCGTCATCTGGTCTGGGAAATCAAATGAGGAAACGGCTTGTCAGGATGTTGCAGCTCTATTGCCTCCCAGAATGGTTGAATGTATGTTGCAGTATAAATGTGTATAAAATCCGAGAATTATTTATATCCGATTTAAAATCGGTTTTGACGAGGGTGTTTCCTGTTATTTGCTACGCCCCTGCTAATTCTGAAAGCGACGAAGTGAAAGATAATTTTTGGAATAATGTGAACAATACAATGATGAGAATAAAGTAAACCTCTTCCGTAACTGGGACTCTAAAGTAAAAATGGTGGCCACTCCAACAAGAGTTAAAATATAAAAAAAACTGCAAAACGATAGTGTAAAAAAATTGTATTGTGCAGAAATGAGATTGAATGAGAAGGAAATGGATGGTATACGCATAGATGAAACAAGGAACCACATAGAGGCAAGTCTTTGTGAAACTGTAAGAGTGGTGTGTGGAGGAAGAACGCAAGGTAGGAAAAAAGTGATGCATGGTGGGAAGATGAGATTAAAGCACTGGTTTCAGAGAACAAGAAATCATGGATGTGTCTGATAGCGACTGGCAGTGTTTCTAGTGAAGAGAGAAATCAAGTGAAATAAGTGTATAAGGATGCAAGAAAATCATAAGTGTCGGACGTATGAAAGTGATAAAATCGAAAGATGGAAAAATGTTGAGGAATAAAAAAGCGATGGATAAAATATTCTCAGGTCACCTTAAGTGGTTCTAAAAAAGAGATGGATAAAATACTCTCAGGTCACTTCAAGTGGTTCTAAAAAAGAGATGGATAAAATACTCTCAGGTCACCTCAAGTGGTTCTAAAAAAGAGAAAGATAAAATATTCTCAGGTCACCTTAAGTGGTTCTTAAAAAGAGATGGATAAAATACTCTCATGTCATCTTAAGTGGTTCTGAAAAAGAGATGGATAAAATACTCTCAGGTCACCTTAAGTGTTTCTAAAAAAGAGATGGATAAAATATTCTCAGGTCACCTTATGTGGTTCTAAAAAAGAGATGGTTAAAATACTCTCAGGTCACATTAAGTGGTTCTAAAAAAGAGAAGGATAAAATATTCTCAGGTCACCTTAAGTGGTTCTAAAAAAGAGATGGATAAAATACTCTCAGGTCACCCCAAGTGGTTCAAAAGAAGAGATGGATAAAATACTCTCAAGTCACCCCAATTGGTTTGCTATGTTTGGTGAGTTAACAGGGATGCCCGTGCTCATGATGAGATTTGACTTGGTCTTGGAGGCGGATGCGTTTACCCACCTACTACGTGGCGGGCTGATTCGGGAGAGACTGGTTGAGGGAGACCTTTTGAATTTTACAGCTGGACTCTCCCGACCAATGACCTTATGCACCCCTCATACTTTTTGTCTTACCAGAACTTTTTCTCCTTCATTTTCATAAAAAGACTCCTCACCACAGCATCCCGAAAAATCACATAGGCTTTGAGGGATTTTTTTTCCCGGGGCTTCCTGTGTGGAGCTAATGTAATAAAAGGAAAGGTGAAAATAGACTAGTAGTAGCGCTAACAAAAAACTTTCCGAAAAAGCGAAGCGTGCAGTCTACAACGAGTACTGGTAACTACGAGTGCTGGTACCTACCCTGATGTATAGCAGTGAGGCATAGAACTGGCAGAAGAAGGCAGAGGATTCTATTTGGGAGTCGGGCTTGGGTACCGCCGCCCCGGGAACCACGTATTGGATAACACCTCTGTCATAGGTCACTCCAAGTTATTCGCTACGTTTAGCAGGGGTGCCCGAGTTCATCGAGTGAAGTGTGTTCAGGATGCACCTGCCCACTAGCTGCGTGGCGTGCCAGATCGTTAGAGGTTGGTTTGGTCGAACTGGTCTCTCGACCCATCGCCTTGCGCCGCAGTGGGAGAGATATACTCATATGTCCGTCACTCTTGGATACACTGATCCCTAGATTCCTACCTAACACTCATACCTTTACCTTCCCAAAACTTATTCTCTTTAGTTTCCTTAAAAAAGTCCCTCCACGCAGCATCCTAAAAGATGATATAGGCTCTAAAGGAATTTATTTTTCTCAGAGCCTTCTGAGAGAGGTTAACTAACTAACTAACCATCACGCCGTTTCCCCGCAGGGGTAGGCAGAGAGGACGGACCGCCAAACAATTCGGTCTTGGCACACACTTCTTGCCTCATTCACATTCATACATCGTCTCATACATACTCTTCTATTATTCTGACTCTTGACATGGCCCGACTCGAGTATCTGATTCACTTGATCGTGCCATGTCTTCATCGGGTGTCCCCGACTTCTGTTACCATTCGCATTTGCATCATATATCCTCCTTACACTAAATTGTAATAAAAGAGAGAGGAATGAGATCCTTTAGGCGAATTTGTGGTACAATCATGTATGATAGTATGAGAATTGTGAAGATCTGCAAATAATGCAAGGCCAATGCATGCGAAATAACTAAGATTAAGAAAGGGACACTCCGATGGTTTGGGAGTGTAGAGCGAATGAACGAAGAAAGGAGCGTAAGGTAAATATTACCAAAATGTGAATAGTAGCAGAAGTTGGGGACGCTCGAGGAATACGTGGCACGCTTAAGTGAATCAGATACGGGAATCGGACCATATCAAGAGTTAGAAAAATAGAAGAGCATGTATGCCAAAACCGAGTTGTTTGGCGGTCTATCCTCTCTGTTAGTTAATTATATATTTTCCATTTGTCCTCAGGTCAATTTACTAAATGCGTATGAATCTTTTTTTAAATCAAACAGTTACGAACCCTTTAACCTGACCTTTTCCATTAATTTTTCATTTTAATGAAATTGTTTTTTCCTTATTATTTTGTTTATCTTTGATATTTTGTTTCAATATTTGATGATGTATGAATGTATTATTTTATAACATCTTTCTATATGCTTTTAAAATAAAATAAAATAAAAATATATGAAGTTATCAAAAAACTATAAACGTATCATTTAGGTTGTGTTTTTTTTTAATGCGGTTGAGTGGTTTATGGTTTTGGTGAGTGAGATACGTACTTCCCGGCCAAGCCAGCTTGTCCAGGAATGCCGGCGGTTGCAGGGTGGCCACCGCGGAGGCCTGCCGCCGGTAGGGTCCCCCGGGCAGGGCAGCGCTCTCGGGGGCCGCGGCCGAGCACCTGAGGCGTAGCTCCCCGTCGCGGAAGGAGGCGCGGTCTGCCGGGAGACGCAGGGAGAGCGTGGAGCGCCACAGACCGCGGCCCGCGGGGTAAAGCCAGGGGCCCTCGACGCCAAGGAAGGATGCCTGTTGGATTGGGAAGAGTAATTATTACACTGGTTGATGGTTTCTTTCATCAATGAAAACTTAGCAAGCGCAAAGTGTAATTAACCTTTAATTTTTTTGTTTCATGTTTTTTACCTTTTTGAAGCCTTGCATGTAACTTTGTATTTAATTAATACAATATAATCTACTCTCTATAGGATGTGTGGAATTCCAATAACTTTCCCACATGCTGTAATAAAGACAGCTAGCAGTTGAAAACCCGCTCCGCGAGTTTTTTGATGCTAGGCCCAGCGGGCGGCACTTGGTTGGGCTTCGCCTAGTTTAAGTGATACTTACAACAGTTACCTTTAATAGGTAGATACAAGTTCATTTAAAGAGAGAGAGGAAGGAGTTCATGAATAATAACATGTTCAATTTAGGCATAATAAGAATGACAGTTGTTTGAATAAATTAAATTTTACGTATTTGTGATGGATTATTTAAAATGAAATACTATTATTCACTACATGTCTACAACTGATATTAACTGTTACCGTATCTAATTAAATCTGCTTATAGGAGACTTGCAGTGCTTAAATATTATGTATTACAACCGTCAATGTCTATAAGGTAAATCAATATCGTATAGTCTGTTACAACAACTTAAAATGGTTATAACAAAGATGAATGAAACAATAGATTATAAAAATATAATGATGACATTTTATTGCGTTGATATACAACGGAAATAGATAAAATAACGTAATTATATTAAACTTTATTTTATTCAAACACAAATAACTTTGTTTACATTAATTTGACTGTCCTAAAACGGGAACCTTCCTAGTTGGACAGTCAAAAGCATAAAATTTAATGAATATTATTAAAAAAAATAATAATTTTACTATATACAACCACTACATGTTTTATGAACGAAGTTCAACTCATCAACACCGAAGTCAAAAATTAAATATAGATTACAGTTGCAAAGAAGAAGTGGAAGGAGGGGTAAAATAACGCGATGTAAATATTAGACGACATTTGATGGTATTTTACCAGTTGCGTAAGTTTTAAAACACGTATATTAGTAATACAGTATCTGTTTATCCACAGTGTAAAAACTAATTAAAATATTTTCTTTTTTCCGTCATTCGCTTAATTACGTATTATTAATTCACTTATACATGATGTTTTTTAAATTAAAATTAGGTGTTCTATTATTTTCTTATATAATATCATAAAATACAACTCAATGCACCTTTATAAATACCATTTGTTATGTAATTTTTAAAGGTTTTGTTACCTAAATTTAAATAAAACCAATTCTTCTCTGTACTTGAACTAAAGCATATACATAAATACGTTGAAAAAAGCCTATCAGTAGTTAATAAATAAATAAAAATAATACAAACTTTAACCCAAAGCGAAGAACTATTCCCTGTTTTTTCTACGTTTTGGATTGGAATTGAAATTATTACCACAATCACAATTATTGAAGTTCAGTCGCTTTCATAAAAAAAAAAACATATTTTTTTACTGAGCGTTCTTAGCAAAACGTATATTTCAAAAATTAAATAAGTAGAATTTAATTTCGGTGAAATTATGTACCTATCATTCACATAATCAATAAACATGTAAAAGCGGGGAAACGGAGTGAGTTAATAAATTTAAAATTGAAACCGCGAAAAGAACCACTTAGCAAACAGCGGTAGGTGTGTGCAATCACGTTAGTGGTGAACCACCGATTAACCTACCTTTAAAATATATTAAAAACGGTATATGCTTTATATTAAAACAGTTTTAAATTAAAACATTAGAAGTTTCTGTTCAAATTGTCATTTCTTTTGTTCCTCTCCTTTCTAAAAGTCTTACCTGGAAAGAAACAAGGACGAAAAAAAGAAGACCTATGCCAGTAATATTTTATTTTTTTCATATTTTATATTCTTTAATATATTATATAGTATATTGTCCTCCACGCTAGGAGTTCACCTGTGTTGTGGAGGACTTTTTCAATTGTAAAGTTATATAATACTAAAAAAATACAGTGGAGTTAGTTACACAGAGAAACAATAAAAATTAAAATATAAAATCGATTTTTCCATAGTTATAACAAAAAAAAGTGAAATATAAAAAATTAAATATTGAAAGGATTGTAGTTAGTTCCATATGTGATTTTTGTATTTTGTAAGATTAGATGTTTTATATTGTGTTGGAAGTGAATTGTATAGTTTTATAGATACACATATGTCATTTGTTTTTTATACGTAATATTGTCGTGGTTGAAAGTGTACGTAATCTCACTGTTTTATTATTATTCTCGTGAAAAGGACATTGAATAGTTTTTTTAAATTGCATTTCCAAATTTAATATTTTCGTGTTGTGAAAATATAACATTTAATAGTGATTTATATGAGGTGTACACCTATAAATTTTTAGTGATCCAAGTGATGGAATTTTTAACAAATCGAAACCGACATCATAAGGTTATGCTTCATTTTTATTTCTCCTAGTACTTCCCAGTGATTTAAATCCGATCGAATGAACATTCTGTTTTTTCAATTACAGTCCATTTTAACTGGCATTTGGACATCAAACAGTATTTAAATTATAATAATAACATATTTTAGAAACATTTAAGGCAGTGAATTGGTTCAGATTTTTTGGTGAAAAATCAACAAATACATACATTGATGATTCCATAAAACCCCTATTTTAGAGGACAACAATTTATTTGTCGAAATTGTCGATTTGACTCGGTTCATATGAGACCTTATTCAAAGCTTTATGTGCTGATACTCGAAAGCACTATCCCGGAATTCAGTGTTTGAACCTATCCTTACGTAGGTAGTTAGAGTAATTTGTGGTGTTTACCTGGACGTCGTTGACGAACCAGGTGAGTTCCCAGGCGGGCAGCGCGGGGTCGGACGTGCAGTTGACCCGAATCTCCTCGCCCAGAGAGTAGCGCGGGGCCAGACCCTCTATTCGGGGGTCCTTACGAGACAGGGCTAGAAAAAATAATAAAAATACAATCAAATACAAAAAAATGCAGTTCAGTAAGAATTAGGACTCATATATACATTTTACATCAGTTTATATTCATTTTTCAAATTTTAATTAACGTATCTATTAAGGAATGTATCTTCTCCCTGTCCCAAAATTTGGCGTCCGCGAGTAAGTTTATTCGATTGAATTTTGTAATTCATATTTTAATAATTTTAAATAATGTTAGGCACATTTTCGGCACGCTCCAGAGTGGAAGATACAAGAGAAGTATCGCCCCGGTGTAAGACCACCATTCAGAATGGGAACGTTGCTTGAAATGGATTTAGCCATGTTTGGTGGCTAGATCTGAAAATGCCACAGTCTCACTGGCTCCAGGAGGTTATGAACAGTTGGGACTCTTGTGCGGTATTCATATAAAAAAACAGTTTTGTAATGTTCTAAATCATAATGATCAACATTAAAACGCTCACACTGGTTAAGCAGAAATATTCAAAAACATTATCAAAATACTTTTGGTTTTTCTGATGTAAGAAATAAACCCCAGACCTTCAAACTCAGAATAAAATGCGTACACAAGTTCTGTCAGGAGTCCTAACACAATTGTTCTTACTACATGTTTGCCTTTGAAGCGTTGTCGGGGAACAAATTAAATTCACTTTGTCGTACAATTGTTGTTTATTACCGAGTTTTTTTTTCATTTATTCATTAAAAATACTTTTCTTCATCGCGAAAAATGGAAATGGTCGTACAAAGCTAAAAGATTTTCAAGTCAAAAGCTTCAGTTGGCATAAATTTAGTAAGAGAACATGACCTAGTTCACGAAACGCTCCTGAATAAAAACAAAACCATCGTTTATTTTTCCTCGTACTCTTATAAATTAGAAGTAATCCGTATTTGTAACGATCGAGTTCACTTCGACTATTTGGCCAGAGAAAAGTACTGTAATAAAAATTCTTCAGTAAGTAATTAGTTAAACTTTAATTTTCTTTAGTCTGTTACTGAAATTATTGATCAACAATTTATGGGCTTCTAGTCCTGCACAAGATAAAACTGACACCGGTACACATTGGCCTTCGTCCTTTGTAATGATTCAAATAAACCAGTCTAGGTAGTTCATTTAAAACGTCACAAAATTATTTAAATCATCACAACAATAAAGGGATCTTCGACTTACGTAGTGTTCAAAGCATCGTCTTAAGAAAGTCGATTGTATACGGTTTTGGTAATTGCATAAATAATCGACGCCATTATAAGGACGGTTAGTTTTTTCGATTGAGGGCGCGACTTCTTTGTGGCGCTGGATCGGTACGCAGTCGTGGCCGGTGATAGTAGCGGAGTAAGGGAGGGGGCGCAGCACGCTGGCCGCGCTTTGGGGTGACGTCAGCAGAAGAGGAAGTTAGGGGGGTGGGGAGAGGCTGGATTGAAATCAAACACAGCGATTTGAAGTCTTCACAAAGCGAATGGGGTTTTGGTGAGAGATTGCACGAGGTGTTGAACGGTCTGGAAGTTTGAAGCAAAGTCAACAGGACTTTTTGCGGCCTATTTATTGCACGCTCAGTGCAGGCTTATTAGATCAAACCTTATGCCACGTTTTATTTTTCGGTATGAAACATGCTGCGTTGATACATCAACTGAGTTTATCTCAGAAACAAATTGAAATTGAAAATGTAAGCTTTAATTACTCTCTTTTATAAGTTTTTATTTGTTTTTTGATAAGATTTTTTCCATGAGTAAGACGCTAAATCTCTTAACATTTCGAGTTTCGCTAAATACGTAAATTTATTACGTACTAACATGTTTTGATTGCCGATTCCAATGTTTTTAATATACATGAAGCATTAAGCACAAATTCACCAATTCCACGTATATGTGCCCAATATAATACTAAATTTCAAAACATAGACATTTTTAGCAATACACTTCACAAATATCGATTAGAAGTAACACGTACGATCGAAAATTAATACAATAGTATGGAATGTATCCAGAGCATCTCCTATCCTCATCCTAAATTCCTATTCCTCCCCTCTTCACCAAAAATATATATTTATATATATATTTTTTATGCAATAAAACTCCATCTACAATCAATTTTTATATAGGAGACTTTTTTGGCTTGACTGTATCTAACATGTATATATTTATATTTATATTAATATTTTATGTATAAGCTCTTTTTCTCTTACCTTTACCAATAAATAAATAAATATCTCTATAAAACTAGTTAGTTAACATTTCAGGAAAAGCTTGCAAAGTTAGTTATTCAGGAAAAGCTTGCAAGGTTGATTTCTACAAATTTGATTGATTTTCTTTAGTAGAAGCTAGACAACAATAAACGGATGACCGCTCTGAATTGAGCCTAGATAAGAAATCCCGTTTTCTATTTGATGTCTTTGATGTTCGATACAAACACTAAACTTATTAACCACTGGAGCGATTTTTGTCATTATAAGATTGCAAAACGTTCTGAGCGATCGCTTGCCACAATGTGTCAAATTAATAGAACCTTACTATATGGGATAAACGGCAAAATTTAGTGGATTCATTGGCTTTAAGCCGCATTAAGCAGTGTCATATGTTTTCATTTTAATATTTTCTGGATTCATTGGCTTTAAGTCGCAGTGAGCAGTGTCATATGTTTTCATTTTAATATTTTCTGGATTCATTGGCTTTAAGTCGCAGTGAGCAGTGTCATATGTTTTCATTTTAATATTTTCTGGATTCATTGGCTTTAAGTCGCAGTGAGCAGTGTCATATGTTTTCATTTTAATATTTTCTGGATTCAGTGGCTTTAAGCCGCAGTAAGCAGTGTCATATGTTTTCATTTTAATATTTTCTAGATTCATTGGCTTTAAGCGGCAGTGAGCAGTGTCATATGTTTTCATTTGAATAATTTCTAGTATTAATTTAATAATTTGGTTTTTGTTTATATTTCTATTTTCTTACGGTTTAAAAGAAACAAAAACATTCCAGGATTCCGAATAACCTGACAATATTTTAAAATCACCTACTGCCACCACAGTAAGCAGAAAATGTTGATTGTGTTATGATGGAGAACTTAGCCAGTAGAACTTAGACACTACGCCTTGGTTGGGACCCAAACGCGATGCCAATTCAGCCACTGGCCGGTCTATATATGACACTAATCGCGTAGTACAACAGTTAATTGTACTTTATTTTATTTTATTTTCATCTTAATATCATGTAATTTATTTCAAAGTACGGAGAACTATATAACGTATACTGAAATAAAGACACATTATTATTTTTATTATATGACATCAATCCCTCGAGTGGTTATTAAACAAGCAAATTAAAAAAAATGCTCTAAGCACTTTAATAACGGTAGCAAAATTTGGAAAGGAATAACATTAAAAAGCTGGATCCGGGAAAACTTGAGTAGTCACACTCTTCATAAGTCTTCATGTTTTATTTTGATTTATTATCGAAAGACGGTCATTGTGGGTAAGAATACCGTTGTGAATACTATAGCACCATAAAATAAAGAATATCTCAAGAAATGTCTTGTGATCGTGTTTCGTGATCCAAATATTTGCCGAATGGAGGCATAAAATTTAAATACAAAACATTGTTCACGAAATTCAAATGGGATAGAGATCTACGGTTTCAGACGAGTGTAATTGCGGAGCGCTATAGGGCTAAATAGAACATATGTTTCAATTCATATTTGTCTAGAAGGCCCTTCTAATGTTGTTTTATTATATCGGTAGCACCCACATTTATTAATTTTTAGAAGAAAAATCACTTTCTTCAACTAATTCAAATTTTCATGTATTTATTTTGATTATCCAGTACAAAAGCTTTTCCCTCAGTATTTACAGACGAAAATATTTGATTTTAGAATCGATCTTTTGTGATGCACATTAATGTTCGTTTGTCAACCACCTCTGGTCTGCAGCCCCAAAATACCCAAAAATAACTCCTGTCTTTGGGCAAAACGAACAGTCCATTTGATAGATTCTCCTTTCTTAACAAGTGGTTTGCAATACTTAGAGCATAAGCATCAGGTGGGTATGCTGTCTTTGTTCTACCGGTATTACAATGGAAGATTTTTATGATCATCCCTTCGGCACCGGTGCATGGTCGGATAACACGTCAAACGCGCGCCTGATATGGTTGACACTTGTCATATGAGAATAGGTCGTTTCTACGACTTGTTCTTGAGTTCAACAACTCGGCTGTGGAACGATTTGCGGCCTTTGTGTATCCTCCCTCCTACAACATGGGTCTCATCAACACCCATGATCACTCTTTCCTTTCCTCAAAAAGACCTTTCTCATAGCATCTCCAAATATGACATAGGCCTTGAGGAAAATTATTTTCCTCAGGGCTTTTAACCTTCTTGAAAAATTTCTCCACCCATCAAAATTCAAACGAATGAATTGAATTTAAAAACTGTCAACTGAAGACTTTTTTGTTTTGTATAATCAAATGATGTCAGAGAACGCTACTACATATCCTCACGTTATCAAAACCTGAATGAGAATGAACCCGAAAACCCTGGAATTGATAAAATCAAGGACCCTAATGCCGTAGGGTTAAAGTTACTTCCCTTTTTAATCAAATATAATGACCGTGTTAATAATAATTCTGAAGGAATCTGACTGGCTGAAACCTTTTCCTGAAATAATGTATTATAAAATATTTAGAGTTGCTCTTGCACGTTCGTCCATTACTACTTATTCAAAACGTTTTTCGTATTTTATAAACTAAGATGCCTACGATAGAAACAATTTGAGTCTAAATGATTTTTTTCTTCGTTGATTTGATGAATACACCTTATTGATGAATGAATAATATTAATACAAAAAAATCAACAGATCTAAACAATTTTTTTTTAATAAAATTTCGATCTGATTTCGCCATCCGTTGGGCCGATTTTTAAGTTCTTTTGGTTTGACTGAGGATCGAACCTTTCTCCCCAGGAACTGGAGTCAACGACGGCCGGCATAGTCCAGTGGTAACGCATTGGACTGCCATTCCGAAGGTCGCGGGTTCGAACCCGGCGTGCGCAAATAAATTTTATTTGATTGATTTGTGTTATTTCACAATTAATTAATTAAAATAATATATAGTATATTTGCGGCACGTTCCAGAGTGGAAGATACTACCAGTATCGCCCTGGTGTAAGACCACCATTAAGAATTGAAACGTTGCTCCAAATGGCTTTAGCCGTGTTTAGTGACTAGATCTGAATAGCCAGGTATTTCCCCACCTTCCTCTTTCCCTTCCCCACTTACCTTCAGCCTCACAACATCCCCCAATTGGGGATGCCATAGTCTCAATGGCTCCAGACGGGAGCAGTTGGGACTCTTGTGCGGTATTCACTATAAAAAAAAAAAAAAAAATTATGTGGTCAACGAATGCCCGCTCTATTCATTCCCCGGCGGGATTGATGAGGTTCACATGGCGACGCCTGAGGTCCTAGAATGGCTCGCAGACCTAGATGTCCCCCTCTGACCCGACCCCCCCATACGAAAGAAGATCTGGAGTCAATCGCGCTGACATTTTTTTTCGTGTAGGTATAAACTGCTGTAATGTCATTGAATTTCAGAGAAATGCGAATATATCTGCTTGTGCATGCGTGGTGGTCAAAGTTTATAGAATACATTGTCGTCGACAACGAGTCTATCTGCTGAGTTTCAGCTCGACCGAATGTCTGGAAGTGGGTTGATTTCCACTTACAAGATTTACATTCATTCATTTATTCACGAAAACAATTTTGAAATTCAAAGAGATGTATTTCAAAGACGCTATCGGGGTGACAATATAAATTAACAAAGTCAGGAACTTTGTTTCAACAATGTCATTATTTTATGTTTTCGCTTTACTTGAGCTTCAAAACGCGGACTAATTTATTCCATTACTGTTACATCCAGTAAGAGAAATCACCTCAGCGCCCTTGAGGTGATTTCTCACGAAAACGGCGCTATATAAATTAGCCAAATATAATAATAATCCGATGAAAATTGTTTACACTCTGATCAGTGTACGTAAACTTATTGAAAACAGTTAAAACAAACAATTTTGTCACTTTTTCAGGATGATAATGAAACTAGAATATTTTTTTGTTCAAAAACTCTATATGTGTATGAAATAGTTTAATTCTGAAAATTGCTAAAACTGAAAGAAGCGAGGCATTGTGCAGAACATATAAACAGAATATAATATTACTTTTATAAATGTAGAATAAAAAGTCATAATTTATAATTTGAAATTAATAAAATGGTGCCACAAAATAAGTTTGCTTTAAGTGTTAGAAGAATTTATAATTTGATTAATTCATGTTTGTTTGGTTTGGCATAAGCTAAAAGTCGCTTACAATAATGCTTATTGCTAACTATTTTGCCCACCGAGACACTGCAGCGCTACGGAAATGTTTCTGAAGAGACCGCCACCACATAGGAAGCTTATGACGCAGACTACGCTAATCAATTAACCAATAACACAATCATCACTGCCATGGTTGCCTAATCAATTAACCAATAACACAATCATCACTGCCATGGTTGCCTAATCAATTAACCAATAACACAATCATCACTGCCATGGTTGCCTAATCAATTAACCAATAACACAATCATCACTGCCATGGTTGCCTGGATGGAGTCCCTCTGATGGCCCTCTGGAGACGGGAGATGTCCAAATATCCTCCATATATCTGTGTATTATTATTTTTCTTTTTCTAATTATCTTAAAATATGGATTGCATTGCACTTTCCTTTTATACATTCTGGAATAAATTATTATTATTCAATCTACAGAATGAGGTTACCTATTACAGGTATTTTCGATCAATTTGAACTCACTATCACAGGTTGTTGGAGCCTCCATAATATTTGGTTTAAGTAAAGCGATGTGTGGTAATTTTAGTTAAGTTCATTAAACAAATACCTTGAAGAGCACATTTTGAGATTCCTTAAGTAAATATTAAATTTAGTCTATTTAATCGCAGAAATTAGTCGCATGATTTTCGTGAAAATTTTCAATGATTGAGAACAAATTCTTAGAATTTCTTATCAAGATTCACAAACTCGAGGGTAATAACAACCCTTGAAAATAATACGAGCATTAGAAGTTCTCCTCAATTAAGAACAAGTAGTTTCCAGTCCTCAGAACTCCTCAAGTATCTTTCTAAGAATGAGCTATGCCTAAGTTCATGGGAATAATATAAATCTTACGCACGGTCTAGCAAATAACGTGGAAAGGTTACCTTTAACGTGGAAATAAATTAACTTACTTTTACAGAATTATACGGGTATTATACCGAAAATAAGATAAAATTGTATATGTACTGTGTAGTGTAGAGTTTGCGACATTGCAAAACACTTTTTAATCACATAATTTTTTTTTCATTAATAAAAAAAGATACACGAATTACATTACACAATATAATACAGTTATTAATTACATAATGTAATATAAGTATTTGATGTACCCCCGTAAATAAACAGGGCTTGTGTGTATGGGGGGGGTAGTGTTTGTAGTGTTTTGGGGTAATGTATGGATAGAAGGTATATTTAAATTTCCTGTAACAAAACGTTTGGTAGTTATTTATTAATTTATTTTCGGGAAATAATAGTTAACATTTGATCAGTTTATACATGTTTAGTAGAGACAAAATATAACCAATTATTTATTTCCTCCTTGTGACTGTACCTCAAATAAGACAACATAAATCAGAAAATTTGTATCACAATCGAACGACAAAAAAATTGATAAGAAAAAACACGAACCTATTTGTACTGTAATGAACTCTTCTTCTGAAGTTAAATATTTTGGTGTGATCATTGATCAAATCCTGAAGTGGAACAGCCACATTACAGAGCTATTAAAGAGAATAAGAAAATTTATACTGTAAATATTTCTTAGGTTAAGAAATATTTTAAATGTGAAAACAATAAAAAATGTGTGCTATGCCTTAGTCCACTCTTTGCTTATCTACGGAATCATGGGCTGGGGAAGACCCTATAAAAACAATCTAAACTCTGTAAAAGTTTCACAAAGAATCATCATAAAAGTCTAAACAAAATTCTACCTTCTCAACAGAATCACTTTTTAAATTGTTTCCAGTACCAAATGTCAATGATACATTTAAGCAAGCTTCCATTGTAAAAATGTGCAAAAAAAAATAACAAAGAATAACAAGAATTTTACAAACTAATGAGTAATGGAATCAATTAATTAAATCTAATTTTAAAACAACACAAATGCAAAACCATTATATTTACCAAGCAATAAAAAACTACAATAATCTCCCTTCTGAAAAGCGCTGTATTGTCAACTAATCGGAACAAATAAATTTAAAAAAAATTAAATTAAACATAACATTGAAAAATCTTTATTCTATACAAAAATATTATTATAACATAAAACCAATGTAAGAATCGTGAGTCCCTTATCACACACAAGAATTTCTCTTTTCTGATAAGGTATACATAACCAATGATGATCTAAAATGTAATATTGTTAAATATTTATGTATCTATATTCCTTATATTAAAATTTAAAAAATATATTTTTTAAATGTTAACGAATAATAAAAATCAAGAAAAACATTTATTTTAAATAGCTTATTCTAGTGTAAAGGAGTCATAAAGATCAAATTATAAGACAGGATATAACCTTAATTAAGTTCAGTACAGAGTTATATATAACTAAAACAACAAAAACTCACCCATGATAATAATAAATCAGAAAACATTATTTGTAATTACATTACACTAAACGCTTATAACTTCACTTTACAGTACTTTACACTATTGTAAACTTATTTTATACAAACCGCTTAGAAAAATTGTAATCTTGTTTTTGTTTTATATGTCGACAGTTTGTTTCTTTCTAGGTACAATAATAAAATGTATTTAACTATATTACCCACGCACAGGCTGCGCCTTAGTGGGTTCGCATTATTCTTATTGATTTTTATAATATTGAATGAACTTTATGTAAAAATTAGGAAAAATAAAAGGTATTAAAAAAAAAAAAATCATATCTATTGTTATGGTTTTTTTTATTGGTATTTATCATAAGAATATATGATGTAGGTACATAAAACAAATTCAATTCATAAAAGATATTAATATAAATACTATTCATAATAAAATGGTCAAATGACGCAGCCCTAATCATATTTATATATCAAAAAACCAAATTGATGATCTCCACATTCTTCAGTTTCGATTACACCTAAAATAATACATCACAATTTTACATGAATTCATCAAAACATTTTGCTGCCCTGCACATGCGATCAAATTTAAATGGTAAATGAATACGTTTATTTGGGAGTGATTGTTGATTGCCATTTTTAAATGGGACATTCAAGTAAACAATATTTTTAAAAGACTGAGAGCAATTTTGGGTAGATTATATAAACTGAAGTGTTCCGTTCGTGTGAATATTTTGAAATCATTTACCTATTACTCGCAGAATCAACTCTACGATATGGAATAACCACTTGGGGTCATTTTTGAAAAAACTTATTTAAATCCAGGATATATCTGACTCTGAATATAAAAATATATTGGAACATGAACACCTCACTAGGTTCACAAAGGATGAAGGCATCCTTGTTTAAAATTATAGCAATAAATACGGACAGTAAACCCTAGAACACAATGTGCCCAAAATGTTCAACACGTTGCCAAGTAGCATAAATAATCGTAATTTCCCAAATAGATTCAGATTTATCCTGAAAATATGGCTCATAAGTAGAAATACTTTATACTTGTCATAACTATCAATCAATAGTTGTTATTTATTAGCATGTAGATTTAGAGTGTTTTTAGATTATGTGTGCCTATAATAATAATATGTTTAAAAAAAAAAAAAAAAAATAAAAAAAAAAAAACAAGTTGTACCCATATGATGAAGATTTATAATTAGTAATAATATTATGTATATATATTTACATTGTTATTGAGCACGTTCATCCTGTTGAAAAACTGCTTATTTGTAGCTTAAAGGGATAATACTTTAAAGAACAATAAAAAAATAAAAAAATTCTTAATAATTCTAAGAAATTCTAAAATTCTAAAAAGTTTAAAATATCAGAGAAATAATACTCTTTTATGGCTGGAGAAGCAGTAGACTTAAAATTTGAAAATTAAAATTAAAAATAGTGGACATTATAGACATCTATGGTCAGTTATAGTATAGATTTTGCTATGCAGGTGAGTGACAATGAAATTCAGTCATCTGTGCATTAAACAGCTGAATTTATCCGAATTATGTTGTTTGACAAAAGAGAGCGCCACTATTCCTGTTTGTTCGATTTACGACTAAAAGATTTAAATATTTTTGTCACAAGAAAGTGACAGTTTTTGAATTACAATGTGTTTATTCAGATTTTATTCTAAATTCTACTCTCTTGCGAGCTTGTCGTGACAGATCATTATTTCATGGTGCAAATGCAAGTTTTACTGTACTGATTGCCGTCCGCTGCCGAATTTTGGGATTAACCTTGAGGATAAGGAATTGCTGCCAATCTCAATGCGAGTGATATACTCGGTGAGTTCTCTGTTTTATGTATTTGATTGCTGGATGATAATTTATTATGCTGCCTGCAGAGTGAATTTCTGTAATCATCCCATTTTTTCATAGGGAATTTATTTATCCCCTGATGGTCTGTGTGGCTTACAATCCAGATCATCACCAATGGCCTTTTTATATTGGTTAAGCTGGCCATTAAAAATGTCCACCGTTGATATTAAGTTATACTGTACATACAAATTATTTTGACACTAGGCTTCTCTTTCAATCTCACATCGAGCATATCACGTCGAAGGCTTTGAAAATGCTAGGATTTATACTTCGAGAAGTTCAGTTTTCAAAAATCTACAAATATTTAGGATTCTCTACATATCCTACGTCAGAAACCACCTAAGAGTTTGAAACCCTCAGTGCTCTAAATATAAATCAAACATAGAAATAGTTTGGAAAAAGTTTTTGAAATACCTATGTTTCTTATCGCATGCTTAATGTAAAAAACCATGTCTCCATGAACTACTCTTGATCGATGCCGAAATATTAGAGAACAAGTAATGCTTTACAATGTTGTTGATAGCTCATACCTATTACAAAATATTAATATCAGATGTCCCTTAAGAGTTATTCGATCTGCAGTCTTATTTTATGTTCATGATAGTACTAATACTAATTATCTGGAAAATGTTTATAAAAATAAGCTATGGCACTTTTAATAGATTATGCTCAGACACTGATTGATTTAACACAAACCTCACTAAATTCATAAAATTCTTAAAAAATAACATTCAATCGTATATGTCATAAAACTTATTAAATTATTGATTTTTTTTTCTCGAAATTCCTTCATTTATCCTGTTGCGCTTACAATTGAATTGAAAAAAACTTTAAATAGCAGATTATCAGCACAATTGAATAGCGGCAGTTTCAATTGAATAACATCACTTTCTCTCATCGTTATTATAAATAACCACTCCATGTTTAAATGTAAAAGCAGAAACTTAAAAAAAACTTTGTGTTCCTTTAAGTAGTAGCGCTTTATCATAACTGTTGTTGTTATGAATTTTTCCTTTTTTTTAAATTTGGTCTTAAATTTTGAATGTGAATTTATCAAAATAAATTAATCTATCTTATTAATGTACAGTTTGTTTTGTTTTAATTAAAAGCGACGTTTTATTTCTTAAACATTGGTATTGTTTATTTGACTGCGGTTAAAGTAAGCCACACAAATTTAATGTTCATTATTTTACCAATAAGTATGCACTTGGTGCTTTTGTTCTGTCATTTAAATCTAAATTTTTGCACCGCGAAAATTTATTTCATTAAATAAATAATGTTCTCTTGAAAGGGCTATTAAAAAGTGGAAGAATTTTTATGTGTATTTTATTTTCCAGATATAAATAAAAGAACGTACACCAAAAAATTATATAAAAATTAGAAACAATAATTGAATTTTGGAACCACCTCTGGGCTGGAGCCCCACAATACTTGATAAACCTACTACACCTATTCTGTGCAAAGTAGGGTGGTCCGTCTGATTGACAATCCATTGTTAACAGAACGATTGCCATCACTAATGCATAGAAGCAATGTGGGTATGCCGAGTCTGTTATGCTATTTAATGAAAAACAATAATTTTGCATATTGTTTGTCCATTCTTATCTCTGAAAAATTTCGTCACACGTTTATACCAACAAAGAAACCATTGATTAAAAAAATGACGATTATTTTAATTAAATATTTATGTATACCAAAGTTCTGTTTCTATGTTTCTAAGTGGAAAAAACAAACTATTATTATATAGCTATTAGAGTATTCGAGCCAAATATTGACTGAAGATTATTTTGAAACTAATGTACCATGATTACTTATATAAAAATTGATGACATTTTATAACATCATGACTTGCATTTTGATCGTTTCAATATGGGTATAATTTTCTAGCGAAAAATTCCTCCAATTTATTATCTCCTTTTAAAATATTTTTCCGGCACTATATTTTTCCGTCAATCGTACTTCAACTCCAAAAACATTTCTCCAACGATGGGAGCTTTACTTTTCAGTAGAAATTCATCACTCTAACGAAAAGCCGAGATTAATATTTACAAAATAAATATTGTTAGTGCCGGAAACAACATACTGGGTTGTTTTATTTTCGTGGCAAAAGCTGCGATTCTACGAAAATATAATATTGGTTCGAAGTTGGCTCAATTTTAAAATATAGTGGTTAAAATTTCATTTTTAATTGTTTTTTTCAAAAATGTTTACGTATTGCTTCAGATAAAGATGCGAATGGATGGTATATAATTTAAATAAGACGAAATGAATAGGTGTTTGTATTTAGAATTGGGTATAGGTATGTGAAAGAATGAACAAGATATGAAAAAAGAGAAAACAGGATGACCAATCACTTACTACTATATTATCTCTGCAAAGGAGCACACAACACAATTACAATATAGTGAGTTACACCGCGATATCCCGAGTTATTGCAACAAAAAATCAAAAAAGAGGACTTAAAACGATAAAATGTCCTTTCTTTAACAAGATTATGTAAACAAAAAACACTAAAAAAACGCTTCAGAGGTTGTCCCAATCCTTCTTGCCACTGTTCCAAATTTAAAATACTTTTCCAACATTGTGATGGTTAGGATAGCACTTTCAACCACAGGGTTAATTCAACTTAACACGAACTTTGTGATTTTTTTCACCGTAATGGTAGCGATTTAGAAAAGCCACGTTTTTGTTTTCTTATAGTTTTTAGTCTTTTCTGCGGCGTCTATTTTTTCTGCTTTGTTGAAATCCTTGTTTTAGACATCTACTGATTGTAAGTTTCATCGAATTTCTTCCGTAGTTGATTATATAATTTAAGGTGAGATATCAATATAAATGTGTTCTATAATAATAACATTAGTTCAATTCACTGTTTATCTGAATATCGTAAACAAATTAAATGTTCATTCAAAATTAACACTGGCGATGTTTAAAAATTATAATCCAAGATTATTTCTTAATTTCTGAATGAATTTTACTTAAAATGTTATTTTTTTCAAACCTTACAGATTATAACTACATTTTTAATGTGAATTTTTGTCATAAACAGTTATTTGTATTACTTTTGTTATGTTTATTTTACCTTACGATAAAAATACCCTCTGACGTCCAATGTTTTTTTTTTTTTTTAAGAAAGCAAGACAAAAATATATATTACAGTAAATAATAAAATAAAATACAGAAAAAAAAACAGAAAAGTTCCAATAAACTACTTTTCAGTAGTTTGTCGATGGCAACTTTTCACATAAAAAAAATATCAAAAAAGATAAAAACTTATTTTACTTAATGACAACAGTGATAACAATAAAAAAAAAACAATTTGTTTTAAAAATATAAAAACATATACGCAACAGTGATAGTATCTACCTATAAATTGTATTAGACTCTAATACAAACAATTTCTTTCAGTGAGCCAATTTTTCAACATTATATTTGTTTTTACATTTGTACATTTTTTTATTTCAGAAGGTAATATATTTAAGCAACTAGGTATCATGTAGTCCAGTGTTCTTTGTCCATATTTGTTTAAATGCTTAGGTACAATTAGTCCTTCATTTATCGTAAAACGAATATTGTAAGTGTGGTCCAGTCTATTTATGTATAAAGGGCTATTCATATGCTGAAATATAATTTTATACCACAGAATTGATCTTACTGAGAAAATTTTAAGATTCTGATAAAGGTATGGAACATTATGCCTTTGTTCGTATAAACTTTTATGAGCTAATAATTTAACTAGTAAATTTTGAACTGATTGAACATGGTTTATATTTGTTTTACATGAAAGTCCCCATGCTGTGATTCCATACCTTATAATAGATTCAACTAGTGATAAATAAATTATTCTAAGTGTACGTATTGGAACATAGATATAATCTATTAACAATAGATCTCAGACGTTCACAGACTTTATTTATTTGTAAGTCCCATTTGAAAAAAACAATCAATAATAATACCTAAATATACATACTCTGTGACCAGTTCAATATTTTCACATGTACATATTGCAGGAATACCAACATGTAAGCAATTTGAAGTGTGTGTCTTTATTTCAGGTGTAATAATATTTGCCTTAGCATTGGGTTATCTAATATGTATCAATTTAGTTTTTTTGGCATTTATAATTAAACCAGAGTCGTGAGACCATTTCAAAAGTTAAATGTAATATTTTTGTAATAGTTCAATACATAATTGCAAATCACTGAAGTGAAGAAATCACCAATGCAGTATCGTCCGCATATACAAAGTGTTTTACATGTTTAAAAATGTACTTAATAAAATATACATAAATAATATATAAAATTGGGCCTAATATGGAACCTAAAAGCCAAATTAAGGTAGAATGAATTGTAAAAAAAACAAAAAATAAATAAATACCAAAAACTTTCAAATAATTTTCTAAGCATTATATATTTTATATATTATGTTGAAACAATAATACGGATGTGAAAGGGATAAATGTCATCCCGAAAGATACTAAGTATTTTCTCATTTTGAAACGAAACAATGGGGTTAGTGAAATGTACAAACTTATTGAAGTTTAATGTTATGTTAATGTTGAATAATGCTATCTTAAGTAATGTAGATTTCTGACGATCTCTGGACCCATTGTCACGGATTGTATTATTATCACTCCGTCCTGAAGTTTTAGCATGAATTTATTGTCTGGTGGGTATTATTTCTGTCTTAGCACATAATTTTTTTCAGTGTTCTAATATTCCTAGTTACTAACATTTTTGGTTAATAAGAAATATTCTATGACTTATCAGTCTGAGTATCAGTACAAAAAAAAAGAGTTTCAGTAATCTCAACAAATTACTTGTTATGACTGAAATAATATGAAGACGAGAAAGGAAACCAGATAGTAAAATTATGTACATGTTTCCTGGAATTAGTTACTAATATTATATAGGAGCACATTACTATTGATCCACGCTTAAAATTATATAAGTTAACAAGTAAAAAATATGTACATCAGTAAAAAGTTATTAAAAGAAATAAAGAAGAAACAAAACTAAAAAAACCCTTTGTCCAGTGATCGCATTAATATATGCACTCGTAAAGTATTTACGCAGTACAGATTTATATTTCGATAGAAGCATATTAAAAACATCACCTTATTATTTATTCTATAATGGCGGGTATTCTATTTATAACAGAATTAAATGTAATATGATCGTTTCAATAATAAATACCAGGCAACCTTGGTAAGAAAATTAAAGTAAATCAACATTAATATTTGAAGGCTATCTAACTAATAATGTACAATTTTATATAAAAATGTCATTTAACTTAAACGAATGAAATAAAAACTCGTCATTTAATTATTCTGAAGAAATTTTAAGTCTAAAATTAATACACTTCCTAAAATGTGTACTGGACTTGTCAATAATTTTAGTATTATTATTAAAGACAGGTAACCAAATCGTAGAGTTATATTCTAAAATGCTTCTGACGAGAGATGTGTACAGAATTTGAAATGTGTGAATATTTTTTAAATTGTTACAAATCTTTACTTTAAAACCCTACATTTTCATAGCCCATACATGATATACAAAGCAGAGTTTTTGGTAAAACATGGAAGCCTAGTCTATCACTTCGACTAAAAAAATTAAGTCAACATTACTTAACGAATAATTTTAAATAATTGGATGTTTAATTTTGCAGAACCCTTTAATTTGGAATTTAAAAAAAATATTTATTCAGAATTTTTTTACAATAACACCATTTGAGAAGGTAAATAAGATTCTCCTGCAAGATATCTAATCTTCCACATCATTAATTACCTTAAAAAGCTTCATATTATCAGTAAAGTGTTAAACTTCGACACTGTAGAAAATGCCAGTAACGTTATTTTTGAATAGGATAAATAATAAAGGTCCCATGTTTGAACCTTGGGGGACACCGTTGGTAGCAATAAAGGGTTCCATGATAACTCAACACAGTTACAATTCAACACGGCTTTAAAAAATGATATAAAGTCATTAGAAATGATGAAAAAAAATGTATTTAACCTAGCCTAAACTACTTAACCCAGTTATAAAATATTTGTTTCATCACTTTCGATGACTTCATATAACTTTTTAAAGATGTGATGAGTTATCATTGTGATGATTTATCCGGTCACCCAATAAATTTATAAGATAACAGAATTGATCTTAATAATCTTCCAAAAGTAATGTATTAGATAAGTCACTAATCAACCAAGCCAATAAATTGCCACTTTTCCCTATTTTCTGAGCTTTTTGTTAGTACTTTGTGGCAAAAGTCAGTATAGACGGAGTCTACCTGTTTCTTTTTAGTTAATGCTGTGTTTATATAGTTTTGAAATATTATAAGATTTGTGAGAGTAGATGTAGACGAGACAAACCCATTTTTGATATTGATAATTTTAGAGAATATTTTGCCAAGAATGATTTTTTTCAAATAGTATGAGCTATGTTTGAATTTATACCAAAAGTAATTGAATTTTATGTAAAAGACTAGGCCCGTGAAAAATCACAAGAAATTATAATTCCAATATTTGAAAAGACAACAAAAATAATTTTATGTTATATTTATTATTCGTAGGCTCGTACTTTCTGAATTATTATTCACTTAATCAGTGTCAATTTTAAACATGAAACTAATATTAAAACATATTTGATTTTTAAAAATATCACACAGGAGTAACTAACATACATCACAGACAAACGAAATATTATTTTGTAGAACTTATATGGTGAGAATGGAATTTTTAAGTTGAAAGTCTGTTTTAAATATTAATTTAGATTTCCGTTATATCTTTAATTTTGACATTTTAAAATAAATAATTGCAATTTCTTACACAATCCAGCGACAAAGTAACAAGCGAATGAATTGACCAACAGAAATACTTCCCCAGTTACTAGATCCTTAATTTGGGGTCACCTTACGCTCAAACTAACCCAAAACTCAAATTTCCCCTGGATCGCGTCCTCAAAGCGGTCATAGAATTTCCTCCTGAAAATTCCAATAAAGAAATTCTCACAGACAAGAGTGGATACACTCCAAGCAACAGAATCTTAGGTGAAATGTTAAGAGGAACTTCTTAACGTTATTAAATTTAATGGAATTTTCAGAGCTAGAGTTTTTTGTGGTTTGAGTCACTGGACAGAAAGGTATTACCATGATTAAGCCACTGAACATAAAAGTATTACCATGAGTCACTGAAAAGAGAGGTATTAACATGATTAAGTCACTGAATAGAAAGGTATTAATTACTATGATTAAGCCACTGAACAGAAAGATATAACCATGATTAAGACACTGAACAAAAAGGTTTCAGTCAGAAAGAAAAGGTTTTACTATGATTAAGATTGTGAATTTGAATTAATTCAGTTTTTCTTCTATCTGTAAAGGCGGCCGATGGGAGATGGAAAATTATAAGAATATTATAAAGCATTTCGGTTGATGACGTGCATCATTTGAGTTCTAACCTAAAGGTTAGAGGTCAAACTAAGGTGAAGGTCTATCATTTTGAATTATTACTGAAAGACTGATAAACTAAGAAAGTTGATTTTAATTTATGATAAATGCTACCAGAACGACTGACTTCGGCTTCTCAATTATTATAAGCATTGAATAGAATTTAGTGAAGCGCTTATAAGGATTTTCAATTTCAAGATAGTGGAATAATGGCACCCCTAATATTGTTTTCACTATTTCAAAAAAATGGTTTGAAATTGCGTAGGTAATCTATTTTAAGCATTTATTTATGTACTCTTGAAAAAGATAGGAAACTTATGAAACATGCTTGTAGACAATACAAAAATTAATACTGTTCCAACATAAATGTCCCTAGACTAATGCGTCTGCAGTATTCGCATTAGTATCTAAACATTAACAAAAACATAAATAAATATCAAATATTACAGTTATAGCGAAAATTCACCCAAGAACACATATACAGACACAAACACGGTTATAATATGATAACTCAACACAATGACAATTTAATACGCCTTCAAAATGTGATATAAAGGCATTACAATTGCGACGTACACCAACACAACACAAGAAATCACAACAAACTTCATATACCAAAAATCAAATCAACAAAATATGGACTAAGATCCCTAGAATACATAGCTCACACAAAATATAATCAACTACCCAACGAGATCAAATGTGCAAGTCAATGTAAAAAGACCCAAACTAACATGCTCAAACTTCAACTTATTAATGACTATCTGAAATAATAATGTTGTGTATGTCCCATTATATGTCCATTTAATACATACAACTATATGTTTCATGTAATGCGTATAATTCCCGCAATGAGTTTATTAACTCCTGGGAGTACAATGCTTTATATAATATACTATATTCTGTATTGTATACTTTTAATAAATAAATAAATAAAAAAATTAAAAAAAGTGATGAAAACGTTTGAAACTAGCTTATGTAACATATTTATCCTAGTTTTGGTTTCATCATATAAAATCATTAAGAGTGATGAAAACCTTTGAACTTAGCTTACATAAAATATTTATATTATGTCATTAAAAGTGATGAAAACGCTTGAACCTAGCTTACGTCACATATTTATCCTGGTTTTTGTTTCATAATTTTTCATGATTTTATATCACTTGTATAATTTTGATGAGTTACCCGGTTCAGGCTGGAAAGTACCCAACTATTTAGATAGGTCACTAACCATGACTAAATCAAGTTTAGATTTTGTGGTCTTTCTCATGACGTTTTCATTCACATACTATAAAGACGAAAAAAGGGAAGAGAGAAAACTTTATTGAAATGACACTGGCTATTTGGATCTAGCTGATAAACGCTCTAAATCTCAATGAACTGTGATAAAAATGTTTTTTCTGTGACAATTCTGTAACACAAAATCGATATTCAATAAACAAGGTAGCGGTATTTAATACAAAGATATATATAGAGGTATTTTTTGCTCAAGGCACCCGATCGAAAAAGGCGCCCCCAGAATATGGTGTTAAATTTTTCAATTTCAGCACTTAGGAATGTAAAAAATGCTGTGATATTTTCTATTTTAAATTGGCAATATTTTTACGCTTTCTAAAATAAATCACCCGAGCCCGGTCATAAAAAAGATTAAGCAGCATCAGTGCTTTAATAAAATAAATCAATAAGGTATTTTGAATCACTACCAAAAACAGTAAATGCCATCAATTTTGATAAATTGGTTCTTGATAGAAAAATCCGCTAAAAAGTTTTTAAAATGAAATGAAAATTTTAGAAAATACTGTTCGTCAACGATACTATTTACTTATTTTATTATCTTTCCGTGTTTACATGACGTTGTTGTTTTTAAGGTTAGCAATTTGTATCGAATTACACAAAGGATGCTTGTTACGTTTCACCTTCGACTCAAATAAGTTGAAAAGGATGCCTTATTTTTCAGATATTTTTATTTTTAAGAATATGGATAACAGTCCTCACGATTTTATTAAAATCACGGGATATTATAATTATTGTAGGATTTATGATTTTGAAAATATTTATAAAATATTTGCCTTTCAAAAAAAAAATATTTGTGTTTAAAATTAGAGAGAAATCAGAAATATACTTTTCGAAAGAACACCGTTAGTAAACTAAGTAAATTTTGTAAGACAATTTGTACTTTGTTATTGATTGCTACCTTCATCAACATTTGTCCTTTGTTTGTTATTGCTACCTTCTTCAATATTTGTCCTTTGTTTGTTATAGTTACTTTCATTAACATTTGTCCTTTGTTTGTTATTGCTATTTTTATCAACATTTTTTCCGTATTTGCTTACTTCTTTTTTTGTATAAGAAAAATGAACTACTTCCACAAATAGAAGAAATATTTTTGATGGTCCGAGAAGGGTGAACATGGGGAAAAAAAAAGATGGATGACAGATAAAACGTCAGCGCTTCCAATATCAGTTTTTGTCTAAGTGTTACTCAGGATTGTATCAGTCGGCCTTGACTTGCTCCACCTTCCTTTTCCCATTTTCCTTCTTCGGATCATCTATCAACTCCCACGTGCCAAGAATACGGAACTGCCACGTTGACGGATATCATGTAGACCAGGGGTGTTCAACTCGATTCTATGAGCTATTTCTAAAAAAAACTTACACAGCGTTCTTGACAAAAACGGGGCAATGCAAATTATCCAATTATTCTTATTATATTTTTTATTTTAACTAAATGAGACTATTGCATCTCCAATCAATTGGAAAATGTTGTGAGGCTAAAGGTTGTTGGGGGGCAGGAGAAGATAAAGAAGAGGAAGATGGAGAAGTATTTGGCTGTTTAGATCTGATCACCAAACACAGCTAGAGTTATTCAAAGCATCAATTTGATTCTTAATGTTAGTCTTTGGCCGATAGTAAGATTATATGTCATACTGGTATGTGCCACAATAATTTGTGCAATCATAATATTGGTTCCATGATAACTCAACACAGTGACAATTCAACACACTTTTAAAAAGTGATATAAGTCATTAGAAACTACTTAACCCAGTTAATGAAGTTTTTGTTTCATCACTTTCCATGACTTTATATAAATTTTTAAAGATGTGATGAATTATCATTGTGATGATTTATCCGGTCACCCATAATATTATATTAATTGAATCAATAATTATGAAAAAACACATGAATTGTACTTGTGCATACTGGGATTTTAACCCGGTTGTAGAAATAAAAAAAATTGAAGTCACTAAACTGATCATTAGATGTCCAGAGTCACAAATGATTCTGAACACTCGTAACACTAGTGTATCGCTTCGTTTAATTCATTTCTTTTGATAACACAACATGTTTAGCGATATGTTTATTTATTGCTTTTGCTGCACTTAGTTCGAGGTGTTTAAGCTCCCATGTTTGAAGTCGTTAAAAATCGTCGGTTAGGGACATTTTGAAAACTTGATCAACAGCTGACGCTGGTCAAGAATCTAGGTTAACAAGGGGGTCAAGTGGACAAATGAAATTGATAAGTAGTTACGGAGGTTTAAGTAATCGAACCCAGTTCGCTGCCAGGAAATATTAACGATCTTGCGACATCTTCAAAATTCTATCTTTGTCTTAGAAATTTTACTGTTTCATAATGGTTTCAAACATGATTCAAGAAATATAGTCAAACTATTTGTAAATTTGAGAGAAGTACCAGCTTCATACGAATATTATTTTGAAAGAACGCTTAGATTAAACTTGATTACCATAAAAAAAACAACCATTTACGTTGGGGAGATGTAAAAATACCGAATTTTAATAGTTATTTCGTTTACCTTAAAAATTTTTGTAGTCTATCATTTTTGAAGTGACAGTTTTAAGGTTAGTTGTTTCTTCTCGTTTTATTGACACCAAAATAAGATCTTAGGAATCCAAGAAATCGGGTAATAATTATTGGTTCTTAGTTTAGGTTGCATAAAAAAAAGTTGCCAAAATAATTTTTTTGATACTATTATGTCAAAAGATGTCGCCAACAAAATACGTCAAATCATCCGTATTTTGAACGAACTATACAACTACGAACGACGTTAAGTTATATTTTATTGTTTTGAATCGAAGTGTTCCAGAAAATATTCGTGATGAGCGTGTCCAGTTATTGTAACTGAAAACCAAAATATTTAATAAAAGTTAAATTACTCAGGAAGGCTTAATAAATCATACCTATGTTCTTCAAAAATGCAGTAAAAATGTCCAGCATGACGGATCAGAAGGTCCGCGGTCCGTTGGTTGGACACATCTGCTTACGTAGACTGTATGAAATACAGCAAGCTTTGAAACTGTGATGTTGGCACACTCCATAAGAGAAAAATAAACAACGTTTAAAATCTGGACAATATTGAACGTTTTTATTTGTTCTCATTCGAAGTACTCGCTAACAAGATCCATTATTTTTTGTTTACATTTTCCTTTGTTTGCGTAAGCTAATTTCGATAAATAAATACATATTTTGATGAATTTGCTTTATTGAAATTCAAAATTAATTAATTGCTTGTTTTCCAGTCCATCTCTTCCAAGAAGAAGTAGTTAACTACTTCGTTTGGGAAAAAAATGTTAATAAATTGCGAAATTATTTGAAAATGTTATCATTAGTCGAATACGATTATATTTTTTGTTTTACATTTCATAGTTATCCAGTAACTTTGGCCTTAGTGGGTGGCTTACAAGTGCTGGGGCCTTCATTTTGAAATATTAAAAAAAATCATAATACATTAAGATAAATAAATATAATCTTGTATGTTTGTGAGTGATTTGTGTTTTATATTGGTTTTGTGTGGTACGTGTAGGTTTTATTATTTTATGTTATGAAATTTTGATAATACTGTCTTTTTTATTTTTTCATCCATTTTGTAATTTTGTGTCTGAATTTATTTTTGTTTTCCTCAATTTTATTTTCAAGTGTTAGACTGTTGAATGCTTTTATAGCATGGTATTTTTTGTTTCTTTATTGATAAAAATTTAAATGACTACAGTTTTTTGTTTCTACAGCCACCATACTATGCACATGCCCGTATTATGGTAGCCATATTTCTATAAAAATATTGATATTGAAAGTGTCTTTGTCCAAAGCTTGTATTTATTGTCGGAGTTTTTGTGTTTTCTTTGTACGCTTGTCTAACTGGTCAAATATTTTGCAAAGTGCAAAATATATTGTTTTCATTTGTTTCATTTTTTATATGTTTCTTGTGTTTAAGAAAATGTGTATTGCTTTGAAGAGTTTATTTGTGATTTGTTTGATGTCAGGTATTCATCTACGACTATTGTAAATTACGATTCCTAGATACTTTATTTGTTCTGTTTTTTCTAGAGGAGGGTAATTGCAGATGTTGGTGTTTAAACATTCGTGTATTTTTAGGGTGCTTATGTTGTTTTTTGGTTGTCCCGTGCTATTTATATTTGTGTGTGGTGAATTTTGCTTTCGATATATTTAGTGTAAGTATGTTTGAGTCTAGCCATGTTTTCACTTGCGAGATTCCCAAATTCGCTATGTTGTATACTTTTTTCCAATCCTTAGATTTGAAGAGTAAAACTGTGTCGTCAGCATGACTAACTATTTTACCATCTATTTTCATGCTGCAAAGTTCATTTATGTAGATAGTAAAAAGAACGGGCCTTAGTATGGCTACTAGCTAGTAGTACTATAATATAGATGGGTCGTTGTTTAATAGTATCGGGTGTCTCATAAGTCACGAATTTGTTTATTTTATTTTTTTACACTAGTAGAAATAACCCGTTTTTATGCGACAAATGTCAACCGTGTACATATGTAAGGATAGTGTCAATGCACAAGTGCCAAAGGGATCAATACAATATTTTGGGGCTCCAGACGAGAGGTGATCGACAAATTCAATAGTGAGGCGCGGTTTGTACATGGTCATTAGTTAGGCAGTAAATTAAAGTAAATGCGGGCCCTGTACAGTTTACAGTATGCCCAGCTTTTGGGAGGTTAACTTGACTCCAGCTTCGATCGAGCCTCCGTACCTGAACTGGTCACTTGAAGTTATACCAGGCATTACCAAAAATTTGGAGTCTAAAATATTTTAGATAGTTCCAAAATCTTAAGTTCGTTAAAATAATAACTATGATTTTTGTGCTCTGTCTGTTAATCGGGTTCAATGAACTCTATAAATTTCGCTTTGAATAATAATTTTTTTTTATTGGTGCCCTTTTTTACTCATTTAAAGTACGCTCTAGCGTGTTTAAATCGCACTTTATGGAACGCGCCTTTTTTAAAGTTACCATGGCAACATCAACAAATCAACAAAATGTGAAGTCTAAATGTCAACTTTTAACTATAAATCCAACTATTAATCTTATGTGACAGATTGCAAATTAATGTTTGTGTTTTTCATTTCCATGACAACAAGATATTGTGATGTCACATCACGAATTCATTAATAGTTCTTATTTCCAAATTTTAAATAATAATATCAATATTTATGTTTTCAAAGTGTACCAATAAAAAAAAATAGCGTAAAGTATTCGTGGATAACTGGTCTTTAAAACACTTGCTTTATTTCGAGCACTCGGCTACGCCGTCGTGCTCAAAAAGTCGCGCGTGTTTTAAAGACCTGTTTATCCACTTATACTTTAACATACTATTTTTTAATCATTTTAAAATTTGAGAGTGTTAGTTTGGAGAATTCAGACAAGTGCCTGCTCATATTAATATAATTTTAACAGCCATTTTCAAAATTAGAACTTATTTGTCGAGAATTCGGACACGAAGCGAAAAAAATTGGTTCCTTTTTTTTACCTCCAATTAATCAAATTTGACTTCCAACGCTCTAACGCCGAACGACCGGAAACTACCGAATCTGGTCCCCGCGCACTGATACTTGCGTGAACTTATGAAATACGTTTCGATGAGATATTGGTACGTTATAGCGCGCCTGCGACTTGCTCTGCGCCATTCTATGCTAATATTTTACTATTTACTCTACGTCTTTTGGTTTCATCACTAAACGACATGGTATAAAGCATTAATAATTGCTATCAAAAGATTGACCGCAGAAAGTGCTGTATAACCCAACGATAAAAAAGGCAAACTGATTGTTTTGATTCATACGATGTTAGCGTTGTTTGTTAGTCAGAACATCCTGCCCCTTTCTACTTGCAGATATCAAACCTGGATGATTAACGAGAAAGTGTGTTCTTCGGTCTAGCTTGCCAAAATGAAATTCCTAAGATGGGTGGTGGAAGCAAAACCTTGGAATTAAGAAAAAATATCCACTGCACGTTAAGTTTTATTTTTTTAAACTACCTCCACACAGGGTGTCATATTTGGAGATTCTGTGTGGAGGCTTTCTATAGGAAAAGGAAAGAGAAGAAGATCTGGATAGGGAAAATGTATTAGTGGTGGGTAAGCATCTGGGGGTCAATGTGTCTAGGAGTGACGGAGGTATGAATCCATCCCTCAATGGGCCAAAAGAATCAGGCTGGAGAGGTCGAAAGATCTCCCTCAATCAGTCTCTGGATCAGCTTTCGTTGCCGAGACCCACACAAACCCCACCTCACAAACCGGGCACCCCTGCTAAGTCATCTAACGTAGAGACCCACCCACCCGGGTTTATCTACGGAAGGGGTGTTGGTAATCTAATAAATGGTCTAATAAACAAACTCCGGACGTTTAGCACAGTGAAATCGATAAATTTACAATATCGAACACAACCAAAATTCTCTTAATGAAATCCATCTAAACCATCCACCCATCAAAAGCTAAAAATAATAATAAATTGACATTGTCAAATTGAAATATTAAGTTATACATTGGCTGTCCGCATGCACTTTTTGACACTAAGAAGGGAATTAGTTAGTTTATGAAGTCATTAGTCATAACTAACCACTTTTGATTCTCGATGCTGGAATATGTCCTTTTTTACTTTTCTATTATCATTATCTTTTTTATTTTTTTACACTGTAATAATATGCTTCTCATCTCTTTTTTTCATTCCAGGTTGGTGATACATCTAAACTTTATAGTCTTTTCATTTTTTTTTCTTGGTTTTGTCAAATGATAACGAATTCCACGTTCTCCAAAATGTCCATCTTTTTTCTGTTTTGTTGTTGTCTTTCTTAGTTGAGAAGCATTTATTGCTCTGTAGTTACTTACGCGGGGACATTGAAGGTCTAGATTCTTTCTTATTTTATGTAGAGTCGTTTACACAAAAAAATTAGATTCTTGCGAGAGCTCCGAAGGGGTGACCATAAGTCACCTATACCGGGGTGGGACAGCGGTGGGTCACTTCAATGCTGGAACGTAATTAATTGAGTCTTTGTATCGTATATACAATTCCTTTCAATTCTAAGAGCTTAGTTAGTCCGCAACACATTAATTAATAAGTCAGTTATTTTGCGTAACAAATGACATTATCTAAAAAAACTGTGTACATTTACAGCTTATTTATTTATTTTATTTTCAATGCACATTTACAGTTATACATAACCAATAATAAATATACATTTAATTTTATTTGATTAAGTAATAAACGCCTGTTTGAACTGTTGAGTATTTTAATTAAAAATGTCTATATCAGGAGACAGGTAATTTAGTAACAAAATCATTTTTCCGAGCGGCATTACTAATGGTAAGTTAGTTCTGCATTTTGGAACTACAAAGGTTCTGTGCCTGCGTGCTCTTGTTTAATTGTCGGGGACATAAAACTTATTTTTTTCTATTATATCGGGAATACAGATGTTATCGTTTAGAAGTTTATATGCTGTTGTCAGCAAAGCAGTCTTCCTTCCATCGGTGAGGTTATTAATACCCAGCATCCCGGACAAAAAGGCTGATGGATATAACCAGGAATAATAGTCGAAGTCTCTAAGATATAAATATTTCATAAACTTCTTTTGTACTTTCTCTATCATTTGAGAGTAAGTTAAATCCATTGGACCCACAGACATAGGAATTAATAGACGAGAAGATAATGGCGAGGGGTAAAATCAACTGTTGAAGAACGAAGGGGGTTAAGCTGACTGTGATTCGTCAATAAATCAATCTGACAGTAAATAGGCATCTCGCATTATAATATCACCATTTAGTTCTTAAAAGTAAAATCTGCTTTTGAATGAATAGACATTTTTACATGGGAGCGCAAATTACTCGCCACGTTATGAACTAATTTGCGAAGTCCAAATTCGGCAAAGTAAATTTCTTCTGTTTGCAGAGTCGTAGTTAGTTTCAGAGTATTTAGTTAAGACACTTTTACAAATGTTTCATAATTTACTTACCCCAGTAAACAACGATGAGCACACTTGAGAATCGCTACATTGTGATGTGATAGTATATGTTTCTAAAACTGATCCATATAGTACGGTGTGAATAAGCTTAAAATAAAGTAAAATAATGCTTACATATGGAATGTAATACGACAATTGGGTTTTTTCTCTTTTTCACATCTATTTTTACAAGTTTTCATATCACAAGTCAACGTTTTGCCGTGTTATTTCGTAAAATGAACCGATGATGCCTCGACCATAGTTTGCACAAGAATGATGACGTCACGTTTTCAAATTTCACTTGAGGCCATACGCGAGCACAGCCGGCTCCAATGGAACCGGTATGGGGAGTGGGGATAATACGCTTTTAATCACTTAGGGCAGGTCTACTAATATTCATATGTCTATGATTGGACCTCATATTACAGAAACTCTTTCCAAAATGCAACCTACTAAACTATAGTATAGCACATGAATCGCGGCTGAGCTGCAAACATGTCTGGAGTTGCTTAACACAAATCCTAGCATTCTTAAAGCTTTGTTGTATATCGTTTCTATTTGGATGTGAAATGTTAGGTGCGTATCAAATACGATTCCCAAATCTCTCGAAATAAAAATGAAACCTTGGGGGCTGCGTTAAAAGTAACGACTTTTGTCTATTATTGACGATCGGAATCATGTTCTGACCATGCTCGCAAATATCGATATCTGACCATAGATGACAGATTTTATCAGTATTGTATTGACATAGCTTTATCGATCGTCCGTGCCAGAACTCATGTTACTTCAAGTGAAAAATCCCAGATGAGGTTAGTAAAAAATGGTATAACAGCTGAATGAGGAGAGTCACGGTATGATATGAGACTCGAGAAATTCGATATAATATCGACTAAAATTTTTGAAAAAAAAAATACATCAGTTTACTCTCAGCTTAGTTAATCAAAACTAAGCAAAACTAAAGGCTTCGGAATATACAGATTAAAATATGGGATACACTGCTATTCTTCCGAAAGGCAGTGTGATTTCTTTGGGTTTATTTGCAACGTATTTTTTTCACAGTCGTGGGCTAAAGATCACAGGGGCCCAACTACAAAAACTGGTGTTTTGATTTAAGCTTGCTTTCGATAGGGAAATTATCACATTTATTAGTGACACGAAACTCCATCTCGTACATACAGCCGTTTTAGAAACACAGCTGTGCATAAGAGCATACTAATATATTATATACATAACTTATTTATGTTTATCTGAAATCTGTGTTTTTTTAGATATGCCCCTGTGATCCTCAACCCCCGAATTGGGGAACAAAATTTATTACAAAAGAAAAATGGTAACCGTGGATTTATTTCAAAAGACTTTTACGTAAAAATGCGACGCGGAGGAAATTAATTTGGAGCATAGTGGATAGTAACACAAAAGCTATGAATAGTTAAACGTAACTAATTCAGGACTTCGTAGACACCTTGTTTGAAAAAGTAGCAACCTGTTTACACCATTGACTGTGGGTAGGTACTCGTATATCCGGAAGACGTTCATTGTATTAAATTAATTGAATGTTGAATGTCGAACCGCGGTAGACTAGATTAATTATTATCTCTTATCTAATTAATAGAGGCATTGTCCTGATTTGCGGCGTTTAATATTACGGTCCAGGGAACACAACATAGCAGCCCCTCGCGAACCAGGGGAGGACTTGTGATCAAAAGGGGCACTAGAATCCTCCTTAATTTATTAATTTCCTAATTACTTAGATTTAAGGCAATTCATCATATTTCAACGTAAATTCACAAGTTCTGTGAAAGTCCAATTTGAGTTCTGTTATTAGATCATTATGAGCTAGTTGCTTCACAGAACTAAAATAATAAAATAATTTGAATAGAACTTTCACAGAACTTGAAAATTGAAGTATTCTCTATAATATTATTATTATTATCTATAATTCAATCAATAATAGAATATGGAATTATTGCTTGGGGAGGAGCAACAAACTCGGCTATCAATTACATAGAAACCGCACAGAAAACGATCTTAAAGGTAATACTAAAAAAACATAGACTGACTGATACAGACCAAATATTCAACAGCTGTGACGTACTAGATGTACGCCAATTATACGTTAAAACACTACTAAACTACATTTTTCACAAAAAAAATCTCAACATACACAAAATAACACTAACAGACCAGTTAGACAAGCGTACAAAGAAAACTTAAAAACTCCGACAGTAAATTCAAGCTTTGGAAAAAGACACTACCAATACTATGCTATAAAAGCTTTCAACAGTGTAAAACTTGAAATTAAAATTGAAGAAAATAAAAATAAATTCACCCACAAAATAACAAAATGGATTAAAGAACAAAAAATACAATATTACCAAAATTTCAAAGCATAAAATAAAAATAAAACCTACGCGTAACACACAAAACCAATATAAACACACATCACTCACAAAACACAAGATTGTATTTTAAATGTATTATTTTCTCTTTAAATGTATTATGTAGATTATATTTTCATATTATAAAATGAAGGCCTCTGCACGGGCAAGCCAACCAGTGAGGCCAACATTGCTGGAAAACTTGAAATGTAAAAAATATTGTACCAAATAAAAAAATAAAAAATAAAAATTCTGTGAAACAACTCTGCCTTACAAATCAGATGTAATGTTCAAGAGCTTTAACTATTTACATTAATTTTCATTGTTATTTTTTTTAACACCTTCTTTGGTATTTTTGTGCCTTTTAATGCCTATGACAGATAACGCTATATTTCTTGGCATATTTCAGCATATTGCTTGTCATACATTCCCATTGGTAGTGGATGTCGAAAGATGTACTGTAATATGCCAAGCCATGGTGCGTATAGCAAAATGTGCCACCTACCTAATTCACGATACATCGATAGCAGTGGAGTATTTTTGTGTACTTTACGGCACAAACTGAGAAGGAATCATACAAGTCGTTCTAGCTCATTTTGTATTGCAGTGAGATATAAGTTAGAGAGTGGCAAAAACATGCTCGGTATTTTCATGAAAGTCTACGATAAACACCTCCCATATAAATGTAATATAGTCTAAAAGTTATCGACTGATATTGCCTTTCAAAGATTTGTCAAAGTTTCTGAAATTGTAACCAATTATTTAAGTATGAAAGTGAAAATAAAGGAGTGACAATTACCTTTATGATACATTTGTGTAGTTAAATAAGTTCTTTTTAGTTTCGCATGAAGTGGTATTTTTTATAGTTTACCATAAAAAAACAATCGGTAAGCTACAAAATAATCGTGATATAGAAAGAAAGAGATATCGAAAGAAGGGTAAATGCAGGTAATTCCGTTAATGGAGGACTAAACGCCGTAGGCGCTAACAAAAAATTGTCCAAAAAAGCGAAGTTAGCAGTCCACAACGGAGTGCTGGTACCTACCTTGATGTATGGAAGTGAGGCATGGAACTGGCAAAGAAAGGATGAAAGTAGATTAAATGCTGTTGAAATGAGATCCCTGAGGCGTATGTGTGGTAAAACCATGTTTGATCGTGTGAGGAATGTGGAGATCCGCAAAGAGTGCAAGGCTGATGTAAGCGTAATGAGTAAGATTAAGAAAGGGACGCTTAGATGGTTTGGGCATGTAGAGCGAATGAGCGAAGATAGGAGTGTAAGGAGGATATATGATGCAAATGTGAATGGTAGCAGAAGTCGGGGACGCCCGAGGAAGACATGGCACGATCAAGTGAATCAGATACTCGAGTCAGGTCAAGAGTCAGAATAATAGAAGAGTATGAGTGTGAATGAGGCAAGGAGTGTGTGCCAAGACCGAGTTGTTTGGCGGTCCGTCCTCTCTGCCTACCCCTGCGGGGAAACGGCGTGATGGTTAGTTAGTTAGTTAGTTAACAAAATAATCGTCATTTTCAATCATTATTTTAATTGCATTCTTCCGTTTGTAATATTAAAATCTTGAAGAATCTTTTATTCGATTCCAAAAACAAATTTTCATGTTGAAATACGTTCAAAAACCTCTAAACTATTGGAAAATTTCGACCGGTAATATTTCTAAATAAATTATGAATCTGGCAGATAATTTAAAGTAACTTGACGATAAAATCTCAGATTACCCCAGAGATTAATCAACATCACTATGTTACAACCCTTAGACTTCCTCAGAGGGCAGGTACTGTTACATTATTTCTAGTTCCTAATGTCCAAGGATTCTATGATTACTTCCATGTCGCAAAGCCACTTAACTTAATGTCTCTCAAAACTCCTTAGTCAATCATGTTTTGTTTATGAAATAATTTGTTTCTCTTTATGGTGGATAAAATTGCTTTGCTGTTTGTTAACATTTTATTTTCCATGTAGGCGATTGTAGGTATTGAGAAATTTAAAAAAAACGTGAATGCCTTTTAAGATATTTGAAACGTTTTCAAAAATTTATGATTCTAAAAATATAGGTTAATTCAAGAAACAAGAAAAAAATTCCGGCCAGGTTATATTAATTATATAATATACGTATTGTGACAAATTAACATTTGACTTTGGCTGAGTTATACACAGTTAAATACACATTTCTTCGATGTCAGTGATCGAGAATGCAATGAATATTTACATTAATATGTCAATAATGATGATATAACTGTTCTTAAATATATACAGCTTCAGACTATTGTAAGCAGAAGTGGCGCCATCTGTATGATCGGATATATTATTCCTTCACATGCAAACAAAGTCTGAAATTCATTTCTAATCAGGATTAATGCATATTTTTTAACAATGATCTTTTCGACGAGTGTGAAAAATAAGTCTCGACCTCTATCGTTCATGGCGTAAATGTAATTGGGTGAAGCCCAACAAAAAGCCGTCAGCAAGCTCGGCAGGAAAGAAACACTGAGTAGTGGGTTTTTATCTGCTATTAATCATTCGTTTAGTGATATATTGTTATTTATTATTACTGCTAGCAATAATTCATTTTAATGATTTCTCTTATTAGCTGGAACCGAACTGCTTCTTCGTCTGTGCTGTTATTTTCTTCCCACGAGGGGATGGAATAGCCCCTTGTCTCTGCCTTGTACAGGTGGTGTCTATATTTTCGGTATTTTTTAAAACATAGTTTCCTGTACTGTTCACAGCGCCACCCCTAACATAGGGTTAGTAGTGAAATGGAAGGTTTCCTTAGACACTTATCTTCAGTTCTCTTGTGGTCCTGTCATCTGGAGTAAGATACTTGGTCCCTTAGGTTTTTCAGAAGTATCTTCTCCACTATCCCACGTCTTCGAAGGAGTCACGTATAGCCACTGTGCTGCAGGGAACCGCGTGAAGGGTTCGTAGGACCACCTTCCCGTCCTACTGCTCACTGTCTCTTGATGGGACTGCCTGTGATGCGCCAGAAGCTTAAGCTGATTTTGTGTCGTTCACTGCCACGGTAAAGTGTTTAAATTTGCTTTCCCTTTCTTTTTTCTTTTGCGCCTATATTTTTTCTTTATAAATGTTGTCTCTCCGCTAGCTTCAAGAACGAGAACAAACTGCTTTGGGTGAAAACGTTTAACTTAGAGGTTTTTTGCAAAAATGTATGTTGTGCCGTGTATGAACTGTCAGGGGCTTTTATAATCATTTAACAGTGTCTCCGTTTAAAATACCAAAGTAGAATATTGAGGTGAGAATCGACAGAAGTAACCATCTGGTCCAATGGTTCGGGTGCTAGTACTCAACTGCTAGTAATCTTTATGTATTGTTTCTCCATCATATTACTACGTATCTACCAGTGAGTGGTACTGTGTATTATGTATTGTAGAAAGGTGTATATATACTGTATATTGTTTAATTAATCATTTTTTAAAATTATACTGCATACTGATCCTATAATCAGTTTATTGTCTCTTATTGTGCGAGTCCGCCCCTGTCAAGAAGTAACAGTGGGGCACCGTTTCATTCAATGATCCGCATTATCCCAAGTTAGTAAGCGATTAAGATTTTGCCGATGTTTAGTGATAAAACCGGAGTGTTTTGGCTCCAAATTAGCTTACGAATCATCTGAGGCGCCGTTTTTTAATGATCTTTTAATTAGCTTAAGTTTATTTGCTTCAGAATGAAAATGCTATTTGGTTCGCGGCTTGTGGTTATAATTGTTTATTTTAATATTTCACAAGCTTTTATAATTTTCAGTCAAGCAAGCACAAAATCAGTATCTGTGGTTTCATATTTATTCGTTCGCTTTCACCAGGATTACAGCAGAAATTACAAGGAAATTAATTTAAACAGTTTTGAGTAAGTAAACTATTTAAATAAAATCGAGTATTTTTTTAGTTGCCGTATAAGATCAGATTATTATTTATTACGAATTTAACTTATTTTTTTAGGAAATACCTACTTATATCAATTATACCTACCGTACACCCGCAATTTATTTATTTTGTAAAATATACTTTTAAAAATTTACACCTTTTAAAAATAAAATTAAAACATAAAACGAAGGGTCCAGTACGCGTGGGCTAAAATATTTACAAAAAATAATAATTGTAAATGTTAAATAAATAAAAAAGATATTTGACAATTTATAAATAAAATCCAATAATCACTAATATAGATCTAAAACTAAACTGAACAAATGTTTAAAAATGAATGGTATGCAAATGGACAGGATTTATAGCAACAACATGATAAATTGACTATTTTATTAAAAATTATTCAATGACAGATAAGATATGTTCTTGTTACACAAAATTATATCCATATCATTAAAATTCTTTTAAATAAGTTACATGCTCTGAATATAAAAGCGTTTCGTTTTAGATTTCGAGATTATTACAACATTTATAAAGATAAAAAAGTAATTCTTCTTTAGTTCAGAAGCTCGGAACATTGAAATAGTCCATTGAGCTTTTTATGTCATGGTTACCAATATTTATCTTATAATAGTCCATCGAGCTGTTTTTGTAATACTTACCAATATTTATGTTAAAATTTAAATTATGAACAAATTTTCTGTTGATGGCCTTCGATGCAATTTATGTAAATATTATATTAAGGATTCAATACGGGAAAAGACAAACCCAAGATGACTACGAAAATAAGAAAATAACAATATTTTAAGTGTAACGATTATTTTATAAGCAATAATTATTAGCCTGAAACACTCATCCACATTGAAAAATCTCCTGATAAAAGATACATGACGCCGACGGGACTTGAACCCGTGTCCTTTCAATTTACGGTCGACAGCTCTGACCGCTGAGCTATGGCGGCTTATCTCTTATCCGCGAAATAATTCAATATATACTAGTATTTCATTCAACAATTACTGCTTGTTATATTTTTCAATGTGGACGAGTGTTTCAGGCTAATAATTATTGCTTATAAAATAATTGTTACCCTTTGTGCTATGCATAAAAAATCTTGTCTTAAAAACATTAGTTTACCAAAAAAATAATAATTAATATTTCAAGTGTTTGAAATCTTTTCTAACTATAGTATAGTAAGTCAAAATGCGTCAAGTTAAGAAAACGGACTTGCAAATTTTGTATCTTCACTTTGTTTATATGGCAATGACGTTACTATATATCAGACATGCTATTATCTCACAAAGATAAAGTGTGACAAGGTAGAAACATTACCACGTTTCCAATAAATTCTTATTTCAAACGTTGCTCATGTGTGACACTAAAAACATATACGTGTTTGAACAAATCAACGATAGGACCGAGCGGCGATTTCATATTCAAAAGTAGCGTCGAATACTAGCTCAAGCCCGATTAGAGTTGCAAACCTGAGCGCCTGACGGGTTTTAAGGTATCTTATGATAATTCAGTGCAGTGTCATAATAGAGCAACAACAGTTTGAAAATGACGGCGATTCTTTTTGATACTCGTTGTTACTGCTCATTTGAATGTTGTTTTACCGCGAGCATATAAATTACCATTTTATTATTTTAAAGAGCGAAGTAACAACACGTAGGTATAATAAAAACAATAAAAAATAGCAAAATACTAATACTGTACAGTATATCATTTTTTTCTTCTTGAAGGTAATACCCATCAATGTAATATTTAATTTTGAAGGTAATCAATGTACTTTTTATTTATTTATTGAACTCTCGTAGGGCTTTTACAGACATAATACAGTTAAAATAACGTAGAAATTTAATACCTAAGTACATAAAATAAATATCATTTGATCACTAGGTACAATAAATCAATCAACTACATTTGCATATCCAGAGTCTTAACTCTTTTGGTTTATAATGGTTTCCATTTCACCAAACGAAACAATTCTATTTGAAGTCAAAATGTATTAAAGTGAACTTATATTGTAATATTGTTGAGCTAATATATCACAACATCGGAGTATATGTTTTCCAAATTTAGAATTCGTCTCATAGGCGCGTAATACTTAAATTGCTGCAATAGTTTGGAAGGTATAGTTCGATAGCTCTTGGAAATATACCATAAATATTTCCGGCCGCAAGTTTCTTCGTAAAATATAGAATATCCAAAGGGGAAGGAAATGGAACTATGAGAGGATGGCACCAGAATAATGAAAGTCCTACCTTTAGTTCTGGTGTCTTCAATGTTCCTTATTTCTGCCAGCACGTAAAAAAAAAAAGTGGGTGTGTCAAGCCTACGCAAGACAGAAGTGAAACTTCTAGTATTCCTCTCTCTCTATTTTCAAATTTAATTTATTCCTCTCTCTCTATTTTCAAATTAACCGTATGAACCACAATCAATTACGTATTTCACTCGTATTACACTCACGACGCAGTATACTAACCAAGCAGCTGATGCTTGGCGTGGCGCAGTTCGCTGGTGTCTGAGAGAGAGGAAAGAAGAGAAGAGAGAGAACGTTCGTGAGCGGCTCCCCCACCTCAACAAGCGCATATGGTGAGAGAGGGACAGTGAACGGTGAGCGGTGGTGGGGGTACCCGCATTTTCGTGTCGATTCTGACTCGGTTTTACTCCGTCCCCGAAAATCCATTACGCGCCTAAAGAAGTTTCACTTCAAAAACTCTCCACGACCTAATTGCACTTAACCCGGAATTGAAACCTAACAACGTACTCACAAAGGCAATGCAGAAATTGTATTGGTGGTACTTCCCATCTCCTGGTGACAAGGTTACAAGGACGGGAAGGTAGGAAATAATTATTGGAAATAACAATTGGTTTTATGCGCGAATAGCTACTGTTTTGTAACTGTCCTGCCAGAAATATGGAACGAAATTAAATGTAACAACTCAGAGGTATTCAAAAATAAATTAATAATTTTAAACAAACACATTAAGTCTCAAATTATTTCTCGTTCGGATAATTTTAATAAATTTAAAGAATAAAGAAGGTAACCGTAATCTAGGCATTCTATAGGAATATCTATTCTAAAATTTACACTTTCAAAGCTTTGTTGGATATGATTTCTATATGCTCTATGAAATTGAGTTTCACACCAAACCTTATAACAGGTCATTGATTTCCGAGACAGAAACTAACGATGTATCACTAATGGAATAATCAAAAATTATTGGATTCCTTATTCGATAAAACCTCATAATTTGACATTTGTTTATGTTGTATTGCAAATTGTCGTTGATAAACCAATTAGATTTCAATACAAAAAAATGTGTCACTATGTCTTACACTCGTTCTCTAAATACTAAACTTTACAATTATAAGATAAAGGGCGAAACACTATCACGTGTAAATTCCGTAAAGGATCTCGGTGTCGTCTTTGATCCCGAACTGAAATTCTCTGGCCATATATCGCAGCTCACTCAGTCTTGCTACAAACTTCTTGGGTTCGTCATTAGGACATGCAAACAGTTCAATAACCAAGATGCTATGTTAGCATTGTTCGATGGTATACTGAGAAGCAAGCTGGAGTATGCAAGCGATGCTTGGGCACCGTACCACCAGAAGTACGGCTTACTTGAGGAAACTAATTCTGTGAGTCTGGAAACTAGGCGGAAAGCAAGTCTAGCCATTATGTAGTTCAAAATATTAAAATTTTTATTGATAGCCCATTCTTCTTGGGATGTTATGATTTATACGTACCAGACCACTGCAGCCGAAGTCGATACCATGACTTATTCAGAGTACCAAAAGGCAAAACCGACGTCCTGGCAAAGCAAAGCATGACGAGGGGAGTCGTGCTGTTGAACGAACTAGCAAAGAATTTGGATTTAAGTGACTGTTCTCTAAATAACCTAAGACAACTATTGAAGGATCACTTACCTAAATGCTGATATGATTTAAAATTGAACTGTATGTAAAATTGTACTTTAACTGGAATGAATGATCTGTTGTACAGTAAAAAAAAAAAGTTATTTTCTTGAAATTATATAAAAAATTTAGTCAAGTTATTTAGCAATATTTTTATATTCTATTATTATTTTTATTAATAATAAAAACATACACAATTTTCAAATAAATATAATACAGTTATTAATTACACAATATATGTATTTGAGGTACCCCAATAAATAAGCAGGGCTTTTGGCAGGGCAGGGTGTTATTATATTGGTTTAAATTTGATATGATTCAGTTCAACTGTTCAGAATACTTTTTACGGTGGCTTTTAAATTCTTTTATATTTCTATTCATGTTTCTATTTTTTTCTGGTAATGAGATAAAAAATTTAACTCCGAGATATTGATGATTGAACTGTTCTATTATTTTTTTTTTACATTTCGGAGTAGGAAGTATTGACGTTTGTCTAAGATTTCTGTTATTTTTAAAGGGTTCCACTTTATTTTTAATATTATTTTTATAAATTTGTAATGTTGCATGGTAAAGTATAGAGCACCTTATTTTCTGACCTTAAATTGTTTTAATACAGGTGCTATATATCGATCACTAACATACCTTATTGCCTCGAATAATTTTGATTATATGCAAACATTAAGACATGAACATCATCGAAAATATAAAAAAACATCATTCAAAAATAGCAAAAACAAGATCGGTCTCAAATGTGACCCTTGCATAACGTCACTCGTAGCAATGAATTTATATGATGTTATGCCATCCATTTTAACAGCCAGTACTGTGTTCATTAAACAACTTTTTAATAATTGATAAAGTGATCCATTTTTAACCAATTTATGCAGTTGATACAGTAATAAATCACGATCAACTTTGTCGAACGCCTTACTAAAATAAGTATAAATAGAATCAACCTGATGTTTACTAGACATTGAATCGGGTAAATAATTTTGATATATTAACAAAAGTTAGTAAGAGTAGATTTTATTGCAATAAAACCATGTTGCTTGCGAGAAATACCTTGATTCAATCTAAAAATAAATTTTTTAAGAAGAAGTTTTTCAACATTTTAGGAATCATCGATAGAAGGCACTGGTCTGTAGTTAACTGCTTCGTGTTCTTTTTTTTCACCTTTTTTTGAAAAAAGAGGTGAGGAAACTGAATTTCTATGTATTTGGAAGACATCCTGTTTGTAAAGATAGATTGAAAAGCAAATACAAAGGATCTGCTAAATTGGTGGCACAATTAATCAAAAATATAGGAGGTATATTATCGGGTCCACCATTTTAGCCTAGATATAGGAGTTTTAGTTCAGTCAAGATACCATTAGATTCTATATAAACAAGAGATAAATTAAGATTATTATCTTTAACAAAATCTGATCTAGCATTAAGAAAATTTGGAATATCACAGTCATAAACATTTTTAAAGAAATCAGCAAATAATTCAACGATAATTGAGTGTCATTGGCTTTTTGGCCCGCATATTCCAAGTTGGTAGGTATAGTTTGTTATTTTTCATTTATTTTGCATATTCCCAAAAATACTTTTCATTATTCTTTATTGAGATTTTTGACAATATTTTTTATTATTTTTAAAACTCAATGTAATATAATTAATATCTGTCTTCTTTATATTTCTTATGTTAATTTTTTTCAAGAGCAATTAATTTAACTATATATTTTGATTCTTTAAAATGAATGAGTGTGCTAAAATTAGAAATAATTTCATCCAGCAAAGCATAAAATGATTCCACATTTTTTATTAATATCACCTTTTTTAATAAATTACCAGTCTACCTTGTGGAGGCAATCATTTATATCACGATAGTTAGCATTTTTTTTAAATAAACGTAGGAGTTGTAAGTTTTCGATTGACTTCTTTAGTGCAAGTGCGTCTATTAACAATTATTTCAACCTCATTCGAGAAAACAACATCAAGTGCACGATCATTAATATTACATACTTTGTTGAATTGGGTTAAATTAGAAAATAAAGACATATCCAAGATCACTCGTTCGCAAACATTTACTGGTGTGGAATTATAGTTACTGTCAAAAACATTAAAATTGCAGTTAGGTAAGTTATAATCACCACAGATAATGATTTTATATTTTGGGTATTTTTCAACGTCTTCACGATATTTTTTTGTACACTGATATATTGAAATCCGGAAGGATATATACACTTAATTGTAAGTGTATATATCCTTCCGGAATTATTGAATAGTTTTCTTAAATTCACCACTAATCATTACGAATATTTATTCTACGTCACTATTTTTATTTTTAAGTACTTTCGAAGTAATACGTTTGTGAACCGCTATCAGAACTCTACCTCTACTCGGTAGTATGGTGATTGTGTAATCCAAGTTCCGCTGAAAAGATTGAGAAGAAGTCATATGAGAAAGTCGGGGCACTTATTCTCAATTCCTTGAGTTTAGTTCTGATGCCCTTGGCATTCTGGTAGTAGAGGATGCGTTTATTTATCTGGAATTTTTTGGCAAAGCATTAACAGTTTTAGGGAAGTAATTAATATGTTTAGTGGTTAAATTTGCTTTTAAAGGTGATACCCATCAATCTAATATTAAATCTTTCAAGAAGACGATAATACTCATAAAAAAACAAGTATGTGTCTACTAAAATTTATAAACTTCCTTCATAGGATTTATTTTTTATTGCTTCTCAATGTATTTAAACCGAATTTTTTCTCATAAAAATCAACCCCACTGGGTCTAATAGCCTGTATGAGGTTAACAATTTACACATTTGAGTGAAGCAACCTAAATTAATCATTACATACAAAAACATATGATGACAAAGAAATAACACGTAATATTCGTTCATATACCTATCTACAATTTCAAAAAATAACATGCTCCCTAATTATCTGCAAACTAATATTATGTACTATGAAAATGTTCACAATTACGAAACGAAACATAAATACACACAAAACAGCTTGTTTTATGAAGGACAAAAACATTATAATAACCTACTAAAAGCCTTAAAGGATGCCACAAGTCCTGGTTCTTTTCGTAGGATATGTGCCATAGACGTGATTTTTTTTAATGATCTGTACATACGATACATATGTACACCAATTTAAAAGTTTTTTATTATTGATATTTTGTTTTTTTCTTTCAAATTAGATGTATTAAAAAAAACATACATACATATATATATATATATATATTACAAACTTTGTTGAATTGGGTTAAATTAGAAAATAAAGACATATCCAAGATCACTCGTTCGCAAACATTTACTGGTGTGGAATTATAGTTACTGTCAAAAACATTAAAATTGCATTTAGGTAAGTTATAATCACCACAGATAATGATTTTATATTTTGGGTATTTCTCAACGTCTTTACAATATTTTTTGTACACTGATATATTGAAATCCGGAAGGATATAGGTATACACTTCCAATAATAGTTTTCTTAAATTCACCACTAATCATTACGAATATTTATTCTACGTCACTATTTTTATTTTTAAGTACTTTCGCAGTAATACGTTTGTGAACCGCTATCAGAACTCTACCTCTACTCGGTATATATATATATATATAAAGATTCATAAACAAACATACTTAATATTACAAGATTATACAGATTTTGAGACCAGTTTAAACTTTTACTACTTCAACAAATTTCCTTAACCATTTACGATTCAAGAAATATGCCAACATCATAAACAAGCTTTCAAAATCAGGCAGTTAGTCTAATAATATCACCAGAAGTTTCGGTTCAAGGGGGATCACTTGTATGTGGATTCTGTAGATAAACCCATTTAAGATAATAGTTCGGTTCATGGGATGATAATTAGAGCTCCATTTTCACTCTTTTCCCAATATTATATGCTTTTCTCTCCAACTTCACCGTAGGCAATACGCTTTATCTCGTGCTGGCTTCACCCATTCCAAATTAACTTATCCGTATAATAAATATTAGTGTTTATCCAACCGTATTGGAAATGTTAAATCCTAGTCAAAATGTTTTCTCCGATATTAAGAAGGGTAACTAATGCTTATACATTGGGTGGAATTCCAATTAACGAAGGTTGTAATAATCATAATATAATCATCTTTTCATAATTTCGTTAAATTTGATGTGAAATTATTTGTCTTGCGATTTGATATTTCTGTAAATATGAAATGATTTAAGATAATCTAGAACCAATGTTATTATAATTATCACCTCGCTAATCTTAATATTTCATATTTCTTCCTTTTGAAGATTTTTTTGTTAGAATTAAAAAGAAATGGAGCAATGAATTTAAGCGAGAACCCTACTTCTTAATAATAATATTCTAGGCCCGTACAAATCCAAATCAGTTCAGCAATTTTCGGATTATGTAAATAATGAGTAGGTTATCATAATTTAATCATAAAATGCTTATTTAAATATACATAATATCTTTTATAATTTATTTTTAATTTGTATCACATTTAAAAAAAAAAAAAGAAAGACAAACATCTCCGGGTTACGAATAACCTGACAATATTTGAAAATCTCCTACTACCACAACAGAAAGCTGAAAATGTTGCTAGTGTTGTGATGGAGGACTTAGCCAGCCGAGGAATTGAGCACACTACGCCTGGGTGGAACCCAAACGCGTTGTCAACCCGTACACCGACCGGTCATATAAAAAAACCTATATAAATTTAAAGAGTTTCTTTTGAAGTTAATTGTGATAATAACTTAACATAAATTTACTGTATTTTATGCTTTATTATTTGTGTAATACTGTGGTTTTTAATTTATGCTGTGATCTTTATGTAAGAACCCAGTAGGGCGTTGATAAATAAATAAATGATAATAATAACATGGCATTTATAAAGCGTAGTTTATAATTTCACTAAAAGATTACGTTATCGATTTAGAAACGGTGGATTATTAACACTGCAGCTGGTCTCTCTAAAGCGGAATTTCTGAGTGAAGCTGTATCTAATCCACACCACCGAGTATACTTTATCACACAACTCTGATACTACATTTGATCGGTAATTAAAAACAACCCCATGAATGATATAATAGTAAAGACGTGTTTAAAATATGCATACAGCTTTTAGTAATTATGTTAAATTCTATCTACCTTCTCCAGACGCTCTCCACCCAGTCCGTTTTTTTGTTTTGCTTTCCACTCAAAAATATTATTTACGTATTGTTGGTGAAAGTGCGAAGCTATCGATTAAAAACCCTTTCTGAAATAAAAGTTCTACATCCAAAATAAACGATTACCAAGTCCTCACATTCCTTCGGAAACCGCTTTCCCCTCTCACTTTTCAAATCTCACCCAAAGATATCAAAAACTTATTTATTTTGTATTCAAGGCACATGATTTCTTGCTGAACATTATTTAGACCGAGTCTCGTTAAGGCGTGTGAAAGAAGTTCAAGAACAAGGAAAACTATCAAAATGTCTACGTATAATATTACCCAACGAAACATGTGGTGGATTAATCCCAGAGTTTAATACGGGTTTTGGACCATTTCATAACTTCGGCCTCGATTTCATGAAGTGAATTCGAAATGAGATAATTAAAAAAGTTTATCAATATTAAAGATACGAACTTCTGGGGGATGGGGCAGCCTGAGGAACTTTTCTAAATTCCTTTCAACCGTTAAATAAAGAGGGAATATAGGTAGAGGTCTTAAATCCACTTTCTTTAAATCTGAAATCGAAATGAGGTTTGTCCGGGAATAGGGATTGCTATACCAATTTAATGAACTTGGTCTAATTGAAGAACTTAAAAGCAGTTTGAAAAAGCTCATTTTAAAATTTTAGTCCATGCTTTCATATTAGCCTGCCGCACTGAAAAATTACGAAAACCCATATTTTAGACCTGAGCAAGTTCGGAACTCTTTACAATTTATTACGAACCCATTTAGCCACAAAATGTCTAATAATGTATATAAATAAAAATGTAAATGATCGTTTGTTAAAAATCTTCAATCTCCGGGGAAGTTCTTCATCGATTGCTTTGAAATTTTGATTCAAAGTTCCATTTGAATATGCATTTATATATCTACATTATATAGATGTCACCTGTGACAGGTGCTTTTTTTTAAACAGTGCCATATGTTAGCCGTTAACGCAACATGCACTATTGTTTTTCCATATGCACACATATTGAGCCACATCAACGAGAGGGGTAGTGCTAGTTTTGGATAAAAATCACAAAATATTTTCCATGATGCCATGTTTGTTAAATTAATATTGCGGGCGTTATTGCCAAGATTGTTAAAAACTAACTAAAACTATTTTAAGCTCTCTAAAATTAATTCAACTACTTTAAGACTCTTAGCGATATAAAATATAATGCTGTTCTTCACATTTGTTGCAAAGCGGATTCTTAAAAATTTCTGAAATATTCTTAGGGTAAAGGAGTACCTTTGGTTAATAAGTTTAGTACAAAATAAAAATATTAATTCATTTTATTTTCAATAAGATTGAAAATAAAATTTAATCAATGAGATTGATGTCGTACAAAAACAACTTTATATTATTTAGATGTATTTCTTACACTATTATGCCATAATAATACTTTTTAATTTCACCATCGGAAGTACGGAGTAAGTAATACAAGTTCGGGTCGTTGAAAATAACTTATTCGTTTTTAACGTTTGAATAACGTTGTAATTCAATTTTATACTAGAACATTTTCATTCTTAATAACTTTTGAAGGTTATAACGGTCTCAACTGAGAATCTAACTCAGGATCTCTGTATAACCGGGACACCGTCTTTAACCTCTTGACCATTGGGACTTAACGTACGTCATATTTATCGTATTCAAATACCAAATTCAGAATTAACAATATCATCTTGCAATTAATTTTTCCCTTATTTTTGACAACAATCTTTTTGAATGGTTAAAAAGTTCACAAGAATTGGTCTGTAACGTAGATAATGTCTCGGATAAAAATATACGATTTTTATTTAAAAATCATGATTCTATTTTAAAGTAAGCACAGTGAACGGAGAAAACAGCTGTTATACTATTTGAACAACGGTATTGCAATCACTACTCGGAGATTTGTTGAATTAAGCACGAACATAGTTAATGCTGAACTTTCTTCTGAAACAGGGAATTGAGTTATGTAAACCAGATTGGGTTGATTCTAGTTACTTAGTAAACTATTTAGGCCCTGGAGAGCTTCGTGGTAGGGCAGAAAACCTTGGATATTTGCCAAATATTGGATTTTTTTCACACAAACATAATTAAAAAAAATTTAAAAAGTAATTTATAGTAGGAGGGGAAGATTTTATCAGTGTCACATAAGATTTTTTTTCGAAGTTGATTGGTTGAATTCTTTAATGAATTTTTCGTCTGTACGTACTTATCAATTTTTGAAGTCGTTGACCTCATTGTTACACAATTCTTTTGATTTGACGAGCGATGGCCTTTCGGTAAAATCTAATATAGGTACTCATAAAATATTTATCGTCAATCAGTATAATAATGGAAGGTATTCAACCAACATTTACACAATTTTTTATTTATTTATAGAAGACAATATAAGCGATTCTGAAATGAAAATTTGAAACAGAAAAATTATAAAAACGATACGGTCGCATCTAGAAAAGTCAATAGATGTCGCACATTAAAATAATAATGGGTTATATTTATCAAATTCACTATTTAAATTGCATTTAGTTTGAGTTGAATATTACGATCATACCTAAAAAAGCAGCCAATAAAAATGTGCAGCGAGAAAATGAAAATAATGTTGGTAGTTCTTATTAGAAGTATGATACAGTTAATATGATGGTGGGAGATAGTTAAGTTGGTATAGCAGCTCTCCTGCAAGGCAAAGAACCTGGGTTCAAGTCCTAGATGCGACCGTATCTTTTTCTGATTTTCCGTTTCAAATTTTCATTTAAGAATTGTAACATTGACTTCAATAATTAAATATTTTTAATTTTTTAGATTTTACTCATTAAGTTAATCTAATATTTGTTTATTTTTTGTTAATTACTTCTTTGTTAAGACTTTCACAATAACGTATATGTAACTCCGGCCTTATTGAAAGACCGCTATTCAAAATATTTTGACAATAGTTCAATCAATTACTTTTGACATGTGCACCGATTCATTGTTACGCGGATGACAGTACAATTCATGATAGCTTTTTGTTTGACAAGCCCCCAAAAGGCACACAAACTCCAACGGCTCGGAGGGCTTTGAAGCAGAGAATGGACGGTTATTTCGAGAGTATTTCCTCCTGGGGTAAAAATAATCTCGTCGAATTTAATGTTTCAAAGACCCAATCCTGTCTGATTACGTCTAAAAGGGATCCAAATGATAATCTCGTCTCCTTCAACGGAAGCAATCTTCCGAACAGGCCTTCCATTGATATGCTTGGTATAACTATAAGTGACCAGCTCAGGTACGGGGGCTCCATCGAAGCCAGAGTAAAATTGGCCTCTCAGAAGCTGAGGATACTGTACAGGGCCCGCAGATACTTTAATAATACACAACTGCTGGCCCTGTACAAATCGCAAGTGCGCCCTACTGTCGAATTTGGCAGCCATCTCTGGTCCGGAGCCCCTAAATATCTGAAAAAACCCTAGACTCTGTGCAAAAACGGGCGGTCCGTTTGATAGATTCCACAATCTTAACAAACGGACTGCAATCTTTAGAGCACAGGCGTCAGGTAGGTATGTTGTCCTTGTTCTATCGGTATTACAATGGAAGATGCTCTGAGGAACTAGCGTCATTGATCCCTTCGGCACCGGTGCGTAGTCGGGATACACGCCAAACGCGCGCCCAACATTTGTATACAGTTGACACTTGTCACATGAGAACGGGTCGCTTCTACGATTCGTTTTTAAGTTCAACAGCTCGGCTGTGGAACGAACTGCCGGCCTCTGTGTTTCCTCCCTCCTACAACATGGGACTCTTTAAGACCCATGTTCACTCCTTCCTCTCCGCAAAAAGACCCTCCACACAGCATCCCCAAAGATGACATAGTCCCTGACGGAAATTATCTTCTTCAGGGCCTCCTATGTGGAGTTAATATAAAAAAAAAAAAAATCATGGTCCACCTGATTCAAATAGTAGTAGGTGCTCAAACATTCCCGGCTTCAAGTTAATTGGCTAAGCGTAGCGAAGTCCCGTTTGAACTCGGCTGACTTGCATTTCACTTGTCTGTTAATCTCTATGTTCCGTATTCAGTCAATCCTGATAAGTGGTAGCCGTGTTTGATATTACCTTTTTATTCTGCCAGGTGCAAGAGCGTTTCAAGCTAACAAATGGTGACATTTGTTTTCTTACATCCGAAAACTTTGTCTCACTGACCGGAGACAATGATATGAAAACTAACTGATATAAAATAAAGCTAATTTATTTAGAATCTTTTAAAAATATTCGTAATTCTATTAAAAAAGGGACTGCAGGCCCTTAACGAATGAATTGATAGGTTTCCTGTTAAAATTTTAGTAAAAAAAGAATGTAGGTACTATCGCGATGTCGGAACACGTGTTTATAAAAATCATTCTATTTTCGTTTTTTTTTTATTGTTTTTGTGTTTAATTCGTAGAACTCCATTTAATTTTTTTATAAATTTAATTTAGATTAAATTTGATAATATTATTATTAAGTTCTGCAAGTGTTTTAGTTTTTTATTATTGTGACAGCTGTTTCGGCTTACAAGGCCATTTTCTAACCAGTAATAAATCAATGTATGCACCTTCAAAATTTACATTTGAAATAGTATAAAAACGTCGTCTCAATGTGGACTAACCACAGTTTGAAAATGGCCTTGTAAGCCGAAACAGCTGTCACAATAATAAAAAACTAAAACACTTGCAGAACTTAATGATAATATTATCAAATTTAATCTAAATTAAATTTATAAAAAAATTCTATTTTCGCATTTAGTCAATATATATTATCCGGGCAAATACAGGAGCATGAACATGGATTCCAGTATATTTCATTAGATTAGATTTTATTAAATCAGCATAACTCATTTTTCTCCGTGTATGCCACCTATGTTTGGACTCATTGACTGGAAATAGTGATTCTAAAACGATCCAAGAAGCAGAGGGGTATCACTGACCGGATTAAAAGTTTTATCGTCGTAGTCATGATTGATGATAGATGGACAGGTAGGTACTGACCGAGCGCATACGTTTTATATCTACAAGCCACTATAATAGCCCTTGGAAAAGCAATGTAAGTTGCTCCAAGTTTTATACACATTTCTTCATTGAGCTTAATATCACTGAAACAGTGGTTTTATTACGTTTTAAAACGTAGTCTCACTAGCCGAAGACAGTAAATTTATTACTCTTGAGTTTTTTTTCCTTTAGCCAAATACTGTTTCACCATTTTTGTTGTATTACATTCCAAAATAAAATTTTGACATGATGAATAGTTCAAAACACGAGAAATAAATATCAAAAATAAAATTTAACTAGAAAAAAAAATACATAAATGATATAAAAATACAAGAAAAAAAAATTTGAAGTACAGTGATAGGTTTACAAGGAGACAACCAAAACTTGATTAACTATTCTTGAACCAAAAGTTCAAGAATAGGGTTGGAATTTTTTTAATACACTAAGTTAAAATGTTAATATTACCTACTAAGTTAAAATGTTAATATTACCTACGCATTGGTTTCCCATAGTGTGAAATCGCTGTGTCAGAGAATTGGCAATGAAGTTCCGCTTATGCATACTGCGGAGAGTAGGTCATCTCAATGTGACGTAACCACATTTTGATAATGGTCTTGAACGCATAAACAGCATCAGTCATCATAATAAAAAACTGAAATACTTACTTGCAAAACTTAAAAATAACATCAATAATTTTGTTTATTTAAAATTAAACAGCCGTTATTTACAGGACCTTAGCCTCAGATGGGTTCAAAGGAGAGTTATAAATAAAGACGTAAAAATTTTATTCATGTTTTTTATGACGAAAGCGTGCGGTTTCGTTTAATTCCTTCTGTTTCAAAGGTAAAAATATCATAAATATAAACACTATAATCATAGTGAGATGTTTATTGCTTCAACCTCCATATTTGACCTAATCAATCTGTTCATAAACTTTACAGCTATATTTCAATTTGTATATATTATACTTTTTTAGTTCAATGGATAAAATGGCTGTTTAAATAGTAATAGCAGTGGTAATTAGAATATTTTAAATTCGCCTGTTGGTAGTAAAACTTATATAAGCATAATATAAGCTTGTGTTGGTTTACACTTTATGCTGTGAAAACATTTCGTGCCTGACAGGAGAAATATTAGATAGGCAAGCGATATTTTTTTATATCGAGTTTTTCGTTAAAAAGCGGCAAGGAAAATTTGTTTTTTTTTGCGACTATAAAAAACAAAAGAAGCATAAATAACTAAAAGATGGTTCGAAATTTGAAGGTACAAGGTTCCTCAATTAATATTATTATTATTATCGTCTCGAGTGAAATTTATTTTTCAAAAAAGAAAATAAGGAAAACCTTTTTTTAATGATGTAGTCTTGTTACTGGAAAGGTGAGCCGATTCATCAAATTAAATTATTATTGGAAAAATACGATGTAAAAGAAAACGTACAATGAAGAGCGTTTTATTATTGGTGTCGGTAAAAGCATTTTTTATTAAAGCTTTTTGTTATTTTGTTGTTGTTATCAATTAGTGAAAGAGAAAAGATAACATTAAAAAAAAAATAATAATATTTCGGCAGTTTTAAATCTTTTTTCCATTTATAAAGAGAAAGTGATCTTGAAAGTATTTTGAACATATTTTTAATGAAATTAAATTTAAATTAAAATACCAAAAAAAATTAGCTCGAATTTTCGAAAACATTCAATAAACTGTTTTACAGTTGGGAAATAGAAATAGTGCTGGCTCACATATGTGATGGGCTGACGACGGACGGAGAACTGTCGGCTCCGGGGGGTTAGATAAGTCAAATATAAATACCTACATATTTTAAGTAGCTGGAACTGTTCGTGTTTAACACTTCTGTCAGGCATTTCAGAACTCTTTTTAATGATCCACAAGTAGGTGGAAAAAATTGCAAGTAAAACTTTAACAGTTCACGTTGAATATTAGAGATGGCAGCACTTCCGTTAATAGTTAGCAATTATGGAAAGTATACAGCATAAATTAAAGAAATAATGTAATAGATTTTTATGAAGAGTTTCTTTATAAAAATCACCAGTTTGGTGGACCACGCAATACTTTGCTTTTTTAATGTATTTTTCGAGCGTCTCCAACTTCCAACACCATTCAATATTGTATACCACAAAGTTACTGTCAAAAAAATACATTACATCGATTCTATCTCGACTCTGTATCTCATTCCAGTGCAGATATATGTATTCCTCGGACGTCCCAGACTTTTGCTACTATTCGAACCAACCTCTTAACACTCTTGTCACTTATAAGAACAAATAAACTTAGCAATTTCGGTCAACAACTTTTCGAGTTTTGTGAGCGCAAACATACGCTGGCTGAATTTTTTATATATCATTAATAAGATTTACTACACGTTATTATAAACATCAAGCACTTTTCATTGATAAACAATAGCATATTATGTAAGAGTTTAGGTGGTGAGTGGTAACAAACTCTTATTATTTCAAACAAATCCCTCTTTCAGGTCCGATTAACTCAAGTCTTTTTGTTGTTCGCACAGTCTATTCTCATTCGCATGCTAATAGAAACTAGAAACATGTTCTAGTAAAGTAACTAGTGCTTGATAGCTAACTAACCGGGAACAACAGTTTCTCCCAGCAAGCTGCTCATAGTGCTTATCCAGGGAACTGTGGTTTAACTATCGGCCTCTAATTACCACAACGAACAAGTTACCAAGTACGCACTTACTGTTTTTGGACTCAAGGGAATAAATGTGATAGTTTGGCGGTTTGCTAGGAAAGTACGAATCAACAGCGGAATGGGAATCAACAGTAACACAATCAGATAACTGCAAATTAGGCTTGAAGCTTTTCGTGGGAGGATCATTGATCGAGTGTTTATTTGAACAAAATTAATTTACCAGGCTTGCAATTTTCATAACTGACGGATATTTAAACCTAAAACATCATCGAAAATAACATCAAGCTTGTAAAAAAATGCTTCACTTGTTATATGAATAACACACCGTGTATGTTTAAATAAAACACGATGCGTGTTTGAAAAAATGCCTTGCGTGTTGAAAATTATAATGAAGGAAAACAAAAATTGCTTGAACCGGCAAATTTAAGAGTAATTTAATATTTTTTGGTGAAGTGTAAATTTAAAATACTTTTATATTATACTATCTGACTTGTACTCAGCGGTGCATGGTTTAGATGAAGGTTTTGAGGTTATGAATTTAAGTATACCGGAAAACTGGGTGCATTTCTAAGGTGGAAATAATATTGTTTAGTATTGAAACAGTTTAGGATAATACCTACTATGATTTCCCATCATATACTATCATTCCTACTATCCATTTTCTTCCTCAAAACAGCCTCACCCACATTGGAAAGAAGAAGATGATTTTGTTGCAATGTAAATTGTCACAAGTCAGTACATTATTCGCATTCGTGTCGTGTGGCAAGCTGGTGCAATCGTTGTGTCGTCGTGAATTGGAGTCGTATATTCACATGTTTTGTGCTCTGTTTGCAAATTATCATCTCATTTTGGAGGAATTTTTTACCCTGTGTACGTGTACAGTGCCAGTTTGTCGAGAGCCATACTGCAGTGATTCATGGGAATTCAAGGTAGGCTGTTTCCATCATTCCACATTTCCCGTGATTTTCTAACCCAATTAAATGTGCTTTATATTTTCGCATCATTATTGATTTGGTTTACAATCCATTCCGTGTAATAGAACTTGTTATAAATATTATTGTAAAGAATTACGAGCATCCCTGACTTCTTCTGCCAATCATTTCTACGTGATGCATTCTCTATACACCTTTATTTCGTTCGTCACATTTTACGACACATAAGCATTTGCGTGGTAAAAAGAAGCGTATTTTGATATTTTAATTACTTTCATCATGCCATATCTTCCTCAAGCGACCACAACTTTTTCTATTATTCCCTTCATATTGTTACCATTGAAAAGTTAAGTTATAACGACTTTAATTCGATTACGCATCTCATTCCAGTACAGAGATAAAGCTTAAAGTTTTTTCTAGGACGTCCCGACTTATTCTACCATTCAAATCACTATTTAAACACTCCTGGCACAAAGAAGAACAAGCTTTGAAATTTTCTCGAAATCAGATGAACGGTATATTTTAGATAAAAATAAAAATTAAAATATCAGGATGTTAAAAATAGTAAATATTTCTAATTTTTGTTATTGTATCATGATCTGTTAATTGAATTGTATATTAAAAAAAACATATTACACTAATAATCATATGTACCTAATCAACATTATACATCACTTAACTTAGACCACATATGGATGTACCAGGAAATAAGATGCTTCTAGACTCGCTGTTAGTTTCTGAATGTAACGCGATGAGTAATCAGAGACACTTCCATTCTAGGTGTTCACTTTGTATTTTAATCAAGATTATCGTGTGATCACGATGTTCTCTGGACTCTCCGAGCTGTTGCAAGTATTAGTTCCTCCGTCTGATAGGACACTTACGAGGCTGAAGTGTAGGACAAATGTGAGTGCAATGCGACTGACGCATACGTATGTTTGTTAAAAGTAAGTGTAAAACATAAATCCCTTGGACCAATGGAGTTCCAAGAGATGAGATGTAAAGTGATCAAATCTGAGCGGGCGCGAGACGCCCTCCAGGGAACGCTTACCCCTTCACAATTTTTCGTGACTGATTGGCCCAGCAGTGGTGTTCTGAATACAAATTGGAATAATGTGAATCATTTCTCAGAAGGATCGTTCTTTCTGAGTTTGGGAGTCATTTTTACCTGAATTCAAAGTAAAGAGTTGGCTGTAGAAAAGGAAAGGACGTAATGAAAGATAACGTAGGGTAGATATCGAAGAATGAGTAGAGAAACGTGGGAACTGTTAGGTACGGTAAAAACAGTAAGAATAAAGATAATACGAGGTCACGCTAATATTAAGGCTTCTATGTGTAGGTATCCCAATTTATACTAGATGAAAACTACCGAACAACTAATTGGGGCAGGTAAAAAATAATTTTGATAAGAATGATGAAAAACCTTGAAGGGCTCCAATGTGATTGTGTAATGGTTCCGCAAAACGCAAGCTTCTCATTTCCCAATGACCTTATTGTAAATTAATACTAGACTTATTTTTAAATTCTGAGTAGCTCAGTATTCTGAGTAGTTGTTAGCATCAATTGGAACACTACACATAATACAATTTGTATTGTGTAGTTTACCTTTCAAGTGTGCACTTATGAATTTTTTAGGTGCACGTGTTGAAGAAATGATATATTTTTTCCAAGATGTGTGAGAAAATCATTTAATAAAAAAAATTATGAAATACAGCACAGTATCTGTTTTAAATACGAGGAAATCATGAACATATGAGCAGTTTAACATGAAAAAAAGTCAAATATTTATTGGTTCTCTTTCATTGCTTCCGCCGCTTTAAAATTAATTTAACTCTTTTTTCTGGCCATTTTTTTCCCGCTTACCTTGCCGAAGTTGTCTCCTGAAATAATATTTTTCTATCGATTAGCTGAAGTTGCAGAATTCTGGTAAACATTCGGAAGTTGGGGACATTAATTTATTTAAATCTGCGTTTGAAATAAAATTTATCATTGTCTCCTACGAAAGCTAATGGGGTGTTTTTATAAAAAAATACCTCATTAGCTTAGTTACAAGAAATGAATTTATTATACAATGAATGGATGTACGATTGTTTTCAGTAGTGCCCTTTGTCAGTTTTTTTCAGCGGTGATGATGAAAATAAACAATTGAGTTATAATAAAAGGTTTCTTTGTAATATTAATCTCAGTATAACAACCAATTTCAGCGATTAATTTAAAGAAAGCATGTATATTCTTACGTTTTATAACTTGAAATAGTAACATAACGCAATACTTCGTCTAAGTACCTTAATGTCATATGTTTCATTCCATCAGGCGAGAAATTGCAACACTGAGGGAATACAAGAAGTCGCTGCAAAAAAGCGCAATACATTTGCACGAAGATGTCGTCTCCTACCCGGCATGCCGCTTGAAGTCCCGAAAGCCCTTCTGGGCGGAAGGAGAGAGGCTCCTTCGATTAACTCTCACCCCAGAAGATAGGTGGAAACTTGAGTGGCAAACGGCCAACGTGGGAAATGCCCATCTCATACAAGACCCCACCTGGAGACTGCCTGGGTTCTCATTGCCTCGCAAAACCTGGTCCGCCATCAATAGGTAAGGTGCGTCCATAGCCGCTGTGCCCACATGATGGGGCCCTAAAGAATCGGCGATGTGTGAATGTGGTGCGATGTAGACCACCAAACAGGTGGTCAACGAATGCCCGCTCAATTCATTCCCCAGAGGGATTGACGCGGTTCACACGGCGACGCCTGAAGCCCTAGACTGGCTCGCAGACCTAGATGACCCCCCCACCATACGAAAGACGAAGAATGTTATATTTTCAGAGATGTGCTTTATTTCAAATAAATCCATTTCAAATGGAAATGCAAAATGCAAAATGGTTATTTTCCATTTTGCATTTTAAATGCTTTTCTAAAAACCATTTTGCATTTTAAATGCATTTCTCAATGAATTTTCCATTTTAAATGCTTTTTTGCAACATACTTCCTACTATCTCCACTCACCTTTTTTTCATAGTAGCCCCAAATATCAGTCGGTCCTCAACCTCGCTATGAGAGATAATTTACATTTGTCAAGTTGCTCCCTGGTAGGAGCTCTGGCAATTTTGCATTTTGCACATCTTTGCATATTTTTATAATTGTGGCTACTTGGTTAGTGTGTACCTCCTAGATACAGTACGAAGTATGCGCCAAGCGTATCGGATTACTGTCCGATGTGAGATATCTCGGGCATCCGTCGGTTACAAGCGCTCGCCTGGAGAGGTTTCCAGCGATAACTACAAAACACCAACATGCACGCTGAGATATCGTTCAAATTGTACTAAAAAATATAGGCAAAGCAATGGTATAACCTTTCATCGGTAAATGGGGGTTTTAACATAACCAGTAGTCGTGTAAATTGACTAATTAATGTTAAAAACTCATGAAGCATTTGGCGGCGGCGCGCGGCCTCCGGTCACCTTGAGTTCGTTAAGTGGTGGAAGGATTCGGGAGACAGCCGCCACACCCCCTTCCTATTTCCTCTTTCTCTCACGGAAACAGCATTTCACACTGATATTGCAAGAAATTTAGACTCTATTTGTATACATCTGTTATATCTGCCTACTTTGCAGATTTCAGTGTTGGGGACTTTTTATTAAAAATTAAAAGGTTCTACTTATAATTGTGTTTATTTACGTTACAAATAATAGGTCTGGATTTAGCTACACTGTTCATTACCCAAGGGTTGGTAATTCTCTGGTTCGAAAAGCTTGTTCCCTGTCAATATCATCTGACAGGTAATTGTTACACTCTAGTGACATCTGTCGGATTCTATATGACTTTTTTTATTTATTTATTTATTTTTTATTTTTTTATTTATTGAATTTTTTTTTTATACATACATGGTTACATAAAATATTGAAAAATGTATAAAAAATTATTGAAATAAATGTACATTATTAAAAAAAATCCCACGAAGGCGAAGCCTGAGTGTGGGTATTATAAGTATTTTTATCATATTTCTATGGTTTAAGTGAAGATACAATATTAAATATAAATTTAAGTTATTTTAAAAGAGTTACTGTAGAGATACAATACAAGAAACTAAATCATGTAACATGTAAAAGTTTTAAAATAACACAAAAAATAAGGTAAATACTAGTTTTTGAAGACATCTTAAAAAGTGAATTAGCAGACAAAGCATTACAAACAATAAAATATATCCGCTGTTTTGTATGTATGTGAAATAATAAAAAATAATGTATACATTGATATAAATGTTACAGATAGCTTTGCTAAAACTTATAAGAAAAAAATATCTAGTTCAGTGTTTTTTAGCCAAGATTTGATGTACTTTTTAAATGATTGAAGGTTTACACACGTGTCCCTTTTAAAGGTTGTACATAAAGAATTATACATTTTTGGAGCAATAAAACTAATATGCCTTTGGGCCAACCTGGTTTTGCAGTGAGGCACAGCATATTCACAAGCGCCATGTTTGGCTGGCACGATTTGAATTTTTAATAAAGTTGTTTGGTCGCGTATAAATAAATTTAAGACATTGAGCACTATAAGTCTGCTTAATATGACTAGCGCCATCTATCGCTTAAATACTCAACTTTGTTACAATACATCACAATATCCTAGTAATAGAATAGACGTCCTAAGTTCAAGTCCTAACCAACCTTATCATTTTTATTTTCTGCGTATTTTTCAGTTTCATATTATTTAAATATGATTATTTCTGATTGAATAAAAAAATCCCTTAATAATAATTATTCCATGATCAAAAAACAAAAAAAAATCTTACTGTCCCATATTAGACAAATTTTTAATAATTCCTAAACACACCTCCACCCCCACTTCAACACTTGATAATATTTTATGTTCACTCATTGCTTTGTAATGTTTAGTTAGTATATATTGCCACGAGGAAGAAGCGATTGTTCCGAAACCGGTTGGCATATGTAAAAAAATGTGGTGGATCAAACAATGTGAAATTGTTTCATTTATTTATAACTGATAATAGTCTCATTATAAAATAATGCAAATGAATTGCACAAGAAAACAACCGGCTGGCAGTAATGTGCTAGCACCATTATAAATTAATAACCTATGTACATACACTTTGGTTTTGTCGTTGAAAAACAAACACCAAAAAACAGCCGAGATCCTTACCATTTGTTCCCATTTTTTTTTCCATTTGTGCTTAATATAGGCCAGCCTCCCTGTACAAATCGTTCCGGATGGGGGAGAAAAATTGCCATTCTATTTGGCACTCCAAATTCCTATTTTTTTCGAGTCAGGAAACGAACAATTTAGGATTTTACCGTGTGGGAGATATCATTGTTCATTGAGGATCTAGAGAGAGGTAAAGGAGAATAAAATAAAAGGTTTGTTGATAAACCGATTTCACGAAATTCAGTGGGCTGAATGATTGGCAATGAAAAATAACTTTATACAAAAACATGCCCATTCAGGTGAAACGAAATTTTGAATAGTAACTGTATGTTGCTAGAAATATGTAAAAAGTTGAAAATAATTCAGTATTTTTTTCAGTACTTTCACCAACATCGAGGGTAAATAAATTTTCATAGCGAAAATCAATCTAAAAGTGATTAAAAAAAACTAACTAACTAACCATCAGGCCGTTTCTCCGCAGGAGTAGGCGGAGAGGACGGACCGCCAAACAAATCGGTCTTGACACACACTCTTTGCCTCATTCACATTCTTACATCGTCTCATACACACTCTTCTATTATTCTGACTCTTGACATGGCCCGACTAAAGTATCTGATTAACTTCCATGCCATGTCTTCTTCGGGCGTCCCCGACTACAGTTACCATTCACATTTGTATCATTATATTCTCCTTACAATCTTTTCTTTGCTCATTCGCTCTTCATGCCCAAACCATCTAAGCGTTCCTTTCTTGATCTTACTCATTACGCTTACATCAGCCTTGCACTCTTTGCGGATCTCAACATTTCTCACACGATCATACATTTATTTACCACACGTACGCCTAAGGGATCTCATTTCTACAGCATTCAGTTTACTTTCATCCTTACTCTGCCAATTCCATGCCTCACTTCCGTACATCAGGGTAGGTACCAGCACTCCATTGTGGAATGCTAGCTTCGCTTCTTCGGATATTTTTTTGCTTGCGCCAACTGCGTTCAGTCCTCCATTAATGGATTTACCTGCATTTACCTATCTTTCAATATCTCTGTCAGCCTTCCCATCTCTTGTAAACATACTCCCTAAATACACAAACTCATCCACCTGCTCCAAGTTATCCTCATTCACAACTATATTTCACACTGTTTTTGTACTCTCTCTTTCGAACATTATGACTTTCTAACATTCATCATTAACTCATTCTTCATACATACTTCATTTATCCTAGACACGAGAGACTGTCGATTTTCTATTCTGATAGCAATCAGCATCGCATCATCAGCATACAACAGGCAACATACTTTCGAATACTCAAATTTTAAAACAAGTGATTATGTGGATTTATATTCACGACAAAATAAATGTTTTATGTGTTGAAGGTTCTAATTAAAGATGGCACACATTTATAATAAATACGCAGTTGCGTAGAAGGAACAAGAAAAACAGCACAAAGAAAATAAAATTTACCTGCTTTAAAATTTCAATATAATGAATTGTGAAAAATGTGAAATTCACGTTATTTTCATATCAAAAGCTCATTTTTTCTTATCAATATATAAACTTTCCCCGAATGATAAAAAATTCATTTTAATTGGTATTATTTTGAAAACAACGTGGGAATTATTTATTTGAAAAAATGTTTTTTAGTTTATTGTTTCTGTGGATTTCGCCCCAACCATTTTATCGTCCTTTGTGTGCGAACTTTTTCAATTAAAATAATATATAGTACACTTGCGGTACGTCCCAGAATCGAAGATACTCTCAGTATCGCCCTGGTGTAAGACCATCAGTCAGAATCGAAACGTTGCTAGAAATGGCTTTGGCTATGTTTGGTGACCAGATCTGAATAGCCAAGTACTCCCCAACCTTTTTCTTCACCGTCTCCTTCATGTCCTTACTACCTTCAGCTTTGCAAAATACTCACAGTTACACCGGCTCCAGACTCTTGGGAGCAGTTGAGACTCTTGTGTGGTATTTACATAAAAAAATAATAAAACTATATGAAATGCTGTTTTAGAAACACCATAATGACAAAAGATCCCTACGTAAGTAAATAATCCATCCTTGCCAACATTTATGAAAGCATAACAGACCAGTTTCTTGCCGTCTCATCCTGCCAGAGCCCAAATCGAGACAAAAAAAGGACGACGTAAGTGATGTTGTCAACCTTTTTGTCCCTACAGATAAATTGTGCGGTGGAAACCCTGATTGTTCAATTTGTCTTTATTTGGTGTAATGTATAATCTCACAACATCGTTGAACATTTTAGGGTCCACATTTTTCATGTGACCGAATTAAATATTTATATTATTTATAAATACAACCGGTGCTTTACACGATTTTGAGTAATTTATTATTGTTTTTTTAATTTATTTATTTTTATGTGAAACCGCACAAGAATCCCAACTGCTCCCATTCGTCTGGAGCCAGTAAGACCATGGTATCCCCAATTGGGATATGTTGTAAGGGGAAGGAGATGGGAAGGAGGAAGGTGTGAGAGTACTTAGCAATTTAAATCTGGTCACCAAACACGGCCAAAGCCATTTTAAGCAACGTTTCAATTCTGAATGAAATCAAATAAACCATATGTTATTTTTAATCAGTAACTTGATGACACAAACTAATCAAATATAATTTACTTCTCACGCTGGGATAAGAACCCGCAACCTTTAGCTTGCTAGTCGAGAGCCATATCCCTCGACCACGAGGCCGTCAATATCTTAATACTCGTATATGCATTTTTTGAACAGCTTGCGGGTGAGCGTAAAGTATTTCAATCCAGGATATTAGAGTTCATTGTGACTTTCACGAAGCCAACATCAATTTTTAAACGTGCGTCAACTTACGTAAATCTTAAGTAGCTTTTACGGTTTTTAGAATGGCAAAACAACTTGGTTAAACATCACGAGGAACAACCAATACAAGAAAATAAAGAAGCCGCAATTTTGCCTACAAACTAATAAACGATTATGTTATATGTTTCCTCTTCCAAGACCCTACAAGAAGGTACCAGAAGAGAAAAGATAAGATTACAAAAGATAAGTCTACTGATTAAAATAAACAATGCTTTATACTCTCTCTAACTGAAGTCCCCGGCGTTGCCCAGGTTTTACACAAAGACTTTCGAAATCATATGTAAACAGAAAATTTTCTCTTATTTTTAAAGTTGTACAATTTTTTCATAAAGTACCAATATTGTGCCGGAAAGGGTGGGAAAAGGGCTGCGAAAATCATATACAGTGACCTTTCTCTTGTTTTCAAGGTCAAGTAAAATTTCATCAATCACCCGCCCAACAGATAGACATGTAAGTACCTACCATAATCATGAATAAAATGCAAATAAAAAAGTTCAGAGATATATTACGATTTAAAAATCAAAAAAAATATATTTAACAAACCATTAAAACGGCCACCATCTTAAACGGAAACGGAATGAACAAAAAAAATTACAGATGTACGTAATTCAAAACGGTCGAGTTAAACCAGGACTTTGCTTTGCCCGTTCAATTTATTTACTTATTTGTTTCGTAATACAAATGGTAATACAAAAACCAAAATAAAAAAATATATAAACGATAGTAGGGATAAAGTCGAAATGAATTCTATTAAGGTTATTTATTCAGTCAGACAATAATTTATCTGACTGAAGAAAAATTATTGTCAGACAATAATTTGTCTGACTGAAGAAATATATATACGATAGTAGGGATAAAGTCGGAATGATTTCTATTAAGGGTATTTCTTCAGTCAGACAATAATTTCATTCAGGAAACTTTTCGATTTCGTTTTAATTAGAAGGCAAGAAGAAAAAAAAAGAAAAACTCACCAGCAATTGTCATATTGGCGCTCTTCTGGACTATCCTGAAGGTTGGCGCCTCTGTGGAGACCTCGCACCGGTAATGACCTGCAGACATGGCAACCAGGTCAATCAGCTCCAGGTCACACGCCACGGGGGAACAGCGGGGGATGCGCGCCAACTCTACTCCTGCCAGCGGGAATGAGAGACCGGGAGGCTGTAGGCAATCATAGAGGTCAGATTAGGGATTTATTTCATTATGCTTTACTTTTATAGGTATCCCCTTACAATTAAACATTCTATTTACGGTCAGTGTACGGGTGGGTAATTTGATATAGCATTCCTGTGTTATGCTTAAATTTAGTCAGTGATCATTTCCAATTTTCAAAATTGGAACCGATACATATATAAATCATTTCAGCTAAATAATAAGTAACTACCAACATTAATTTAATGATTAGGTAATATTTTTTTATTCGAAATCTGCATTTCTTTTGTTTACATGCTTGACAGAAGCTTGATGAATTAATTGGATAAATGTCATAAGTTTTTTTAAGTTTAATATAATTCGGATAAATTTCTTCTTTTGGAAGACAGTAATTATTTTTTTCGTCTTCACAAATCTCAGAATCATAATATCCCGTGATTTTTCACAGGTCTGCGCTGGTAAAATCTGTAAATATTACGCGGCGCTTAACGTTGGAAAAAATGTAAGCTTGACTTGTTAAAAAAAATCAATGTTCGGAAATTCAATATAATCATGGCTACCGCTTGAATAGAAAATGATTAGTGATTTTCATGACAAAAGGATAAATGGATAAATATTATAGTAATTATTTTTTTGGGTATTGTGCAGTGTTGCGCTACATACTTTTTCAGCTAACGTTGGCCAAAGAAGGAGGTATGCAACACGGCATAATACCCCCAAAATTAATTACTATATTAAATACAAACGATTCGAAAGTATTAAATACTTGTTGATCATTTATATTCATTGATTTTTTTTAAGTAAATCAAGTCCTGCAAGTATTCTGCAAATACCAATAAATCACTTTAACATACAAATAAAAATTGAGTATGGTTAAATAAAATCCCAAGAATTTGCAATTTTATAATGACCTCTAATGCCGACACAGCTGTCACAATAATAAAAACTAAAATACTAGCAGAACTAAAATACTAATAAATAAATAAATGCTTGCATACATTTACAAAAAATATAGAGTATACTGAAAATTAAGACATTAAAAAAGTAGGTACCTATAGACAAAAATGTAAGAATAAGCGGAGGAAATAGTTAATTAATTAGTTTTTGTTGTATAAGATAATAAAATAACCTATGTACAATTACACTCGATAGTTATTTGAATTAAAGTCATTACATTAACATCATTACAAATTTTTAGGCAAAAAATACTGTAATAACCTATCTGACAATATCAGAAAAATCGAAGACGACAAAACCCAACTCAAAGCGACCAAAGAACATTTCAATGTAAAAAATCAAAATAACGAAATTCGTCAATTAAATAATGTAACGTTTTAAATCGTTAAATTGTACATTGTTGATATACACTTATATTTTTAATATTCTTAACTCCTTAAATTATTAATAAGAATACTTAGATAAATAATGTTAATCTCGATACTCAGCATCTCTTTTAAACACAAGCGTCTGCTTCCATAAAAGAGAAACATAAAAAAAAATTTAAAAAAAAATTGTGAAAACTAATTTTTTATATATCATTATTGTTAGCAAATATTATTTTACACTGTAAACTGTTTAATTATTACATAATAAAAAAAAATATATATATATATTACATAATAAAAAAAATAAAAAAATATTACATAATAAAAATTTAAAAAAATTATTACATAATAAAAAAGTAAACGATGTATACTATCTTAAATGATTCTTCCTTTATTATACATTGTAAAATATAAAAAAAAAATTGTATTTGTTTTTCTTTACTCCCATGTAAAGTTTGTATTTTATCCAAACCTAATGCACGAAAACTCAAAATGACCATTTTATGGGTTACGATCATAGATGTATTAAATGGTTACGATAGTTTACATAGGAGGGGTCGAAATGTTTAACTGGCGATGAGACTACGAAAAATCTGTGGGTTGTTGTACTAGCACGATGTACCAACACTAGTAAGAAAGGGGTTATATAGTGTTGTCGTCGTGATAAGAACCATGGAAATTCTAGGATAAGGATAACCCTCGGGGCTAGTGTATTTTTCATTGTAAAGAGAGGGTTGAGTCAACATTGGAGCAGCGGAGAGTTCCACAACATGTTGTCCTTGTGGAAATTGATTATTAATGGTGTTTGTGTTTAATTTGTACAACTTCGTGTTATTATACTCGCCTCTCATCGAAGTTTAATAATGCCTGTTTTCACGATGGAAACTGACAAGAGGAGAGAGATGTTAACTCGATAAAATTAATGTTTTATGTGTCCCGACTGTGTAATTTTTATATTTTACTGTATCACTTTCATAAAAACAACAGAAATAATTTTTTTGTTTCAGTTTGATAAAGCAGTCTGAAATACACCTTTAAAAATACAGATGTCCAAAAATAACTCCACAAACCATTGACATTATAAGAACCAGTGAAAAAAACACCTTTTCTCATGTATAAAATTTTAAGTGAAGTTGAATTTTGAAATGCATCCTGTTCAATATTGAAACAGTTTTGTGATCATTCCATATCCCAATGTCCTACTCAAATTGTCATTTTATTTGTTCCGTTCCTTAAAATCTTACCTCGGAAGAAACAAGAATTGAAAAAAAGGCAGATGCCAGCGTAATTCATTTGTTATTAACACACATAAAATGTAATTAAATTTTTCGAAGAAAATTTCTTCTGAAAGCTTATCACTTTGTGATAACATTATTTTTTATTTTTTATTACAATATAATACATTACAAAATGATAACAAAGTAATAATGTATTATTCCCAATGAGTTTATAAAACTCATTTCGGGAAAGACAACATTAGAAAGGACAAGGCAATAAATTATATTATATTAATTCTGAAAAACTCCGCCCGCTCTAACCCCTCCCCACTCCTTCCACTGTTCAATTGTAATCTATATTTAATTTTTGACTTTAGTATACTTGCTCCTGATGAGGTGAACTTTGTTCATGAAACATGTAGAGGTTATATATATTAAAGTGATGTAAACAAAGTCATTTGTGTTTTCATATAATATGTAATTTTTTTGTGAATCAAATTTTCGTCATATTTGAGAGTGCATGTTTATTTGCTGCTCGTATCAATAATTCCGTGAAAAGTTCATTAAATAGTGCAAATTTCATCTCCAAGTGCAATATTGTTGGATGGTGAATGTAAACGTAGTTCGTGTCATGAAAACATAACATAACTAGTGATTGTATAAGGTGTACACCTAACTATGACAAAAATTCGAATCACAAAACAAATGACATGTTATGTGTGTTAATAACAGATGTATTACGCTAGCGTCTGTCTTCTTTTTTAATTATTGTTATAACCTATAAGTGACTCAGGGAATCTTCAAGAAACCAGCAGGACTCAAAAGGCTTCCTTTTCACTCTCCTCGCATTTCTTTGTGATAAAGAACAATCGAATTATCTTATTTTTTCATAAACTATTAGTGACTCAGGGAATATTCAAGAATATTCCCTATATATAAATCCCAGCGGGATTCAAAAGAAAACCACATCATCACCAGGTAAAGACTTCTTTCCTCTCTCTTCGTATTTCCTTGTGATAAAACATGATCGATTTTATTGTTTAAGATGCCAATTGGGCATCAAACACAAATATTATATAATAAAACAATTAGTTTCGGAAAAGTTATTTCATGAGATATGTATTTCAGACCCTCTAATCCGTAAGAATTATTGTCTTCTTGGTGTGAAATCTCTCCCAAATATTAACTACAATTAATTCGTAGTTATGACACTTGTTTACGACTGATTTCAGTATTGCTTATAATCTTATTAGGGTTATAAAGCTGGATTAGGCACAACCAAAATAACCCCTTCTAATCATCATCTTATATTATTTGGCCTAGCAATATCCCCGATCGGCACTTGAGCTTCAGTGTTATTTCTTCCTAACTATTAAATACTCTATTACTTAGCAAAGTTTGTAGTTTGCTTCTTAAGCGAGTTAATAAGATTATTCCGTATTTTATTACCTTGGTAAGATGCTTTTATAATATATGAACAACGGAATGTAGGTTGTACACGGATAAAAATAAATATTGCTAATTTATTAACAATCTCTTCAAATTATTGGTGATCCGGTTAAAAGCGAGATTGCAGGCCGTTTTCTTTTAGTAAATTCCTAATATATCGGAAAGTGTGTTCATGCACCTGCCTTGATAATATCTCTCTCTGGTTTCAATCCTGGGATTGGTTTGCAGCAATTTCATCTAATCTCCTCTTCAATTCTTCCCTGTCTTGTGCGGCTCTTTTGACTTCTGCATATGATGAGCAGCGCACGTCCACCAGCAGGTCCTCCAGGTACTCTCGGCGTGGACGTCCCCTAGAGTTGGTCCCCTCGGTCATACCCTCCATTATGACATGCAAGAGGCCTTCTTGTCGTATAACATGGCCGATCCATCTTGCACGCCTTTCGGACAAGGTCCTGAGCAGGTGCCTTCCTCCTTCGATTCTTTGGAGAACCTCCTCATTTGTAATATGGTCTCTCCAGGAAATTCCTAACAGTATAGGACCACATCTCAAAAGCCTCTAGTCTCCGTTTATCTCTTTCGGATAGGCACCATGTTTCGCAGCCGTACATCAAGATACTCCATACATAGGTCTTGATGAGGAGTATTCTCAGTTTTAGGTCTATATTATTCAATTCAATTATTTTCGACCTTTTATTGAATGCAAGCCTAGCCTGGTGTATACGGCTGTCAACCTCGCTCTTAGACCGACCGTCCCATGTCTTGATAATATATGTTGACGAAATGCGAAAATATTAGAATTTTTATGAACACGTTATGATACATTCGTATTTTACCAAAAGTTTATCAGGAAACCTATCAATTCTGTCGTTAAGGACCTGCAATCCCATTTATAACCGGATTACAAATATTTTTTAAAGATTTTTAATAAAGTAGCAGTACTCATTTTTCTCCGTGTAGGACACATTTTTGCTTAAAAAATTTTTTTTCAAAAATAAAGAAAATTTCATCGAAATAAAATTTTATTTTTAACATTTCAAAAACATAACTGGTATTTTGTATGTAAATGAAGCACTTGGTAAAAACAATTGTTATCGCTAAATCATGTTCTGAGATAATCGCTTTCAAAGATTAGGTTTATTCCGAAGATTCTTTACGTTAGATGACTGGAAACGACTACGAAACAAGGGGATAGGTACTAGCTATTATTCGATATATATTTGACCATTTAACTTATTTAGTTTTAAAAATTGTTTAAATTTATAATGGAGTAACCATATTAACTATTTAAATAATACAATCAAAAAACAAAGTTATATCTCCAAAACCATCAGTAAAAAAATCTTAATCTACATGCGTGACTTTTTGCCAATCGCTGTTAGAATATGGTATTATAGGATGGGGCAGTGCAAATGACAATAAATAAATCACTTTACATTAAACACAAGAAATTCCAACTAACAGCTATTTTAGAAATACTAGATTTCAGGGTTAAAAACACTTACAACAAGCGACTACAAATACAACATTTGGGCAAAAAAGCTTCCCATACTATGTATAGTACCTACTGAACTCTACAACAAAATCCCACTCTCATTTAAAACTCGCAACTATATTATAACATTAAAATCTCAAATAAAAGCTGGATACAAAAAAAAGTGAGATCAGAAATCGATAATATACTGACACCAAATACCGATTGAAACCGAAAGCACTCAAATAAACAAAAATCAGCTTGTTATATATTTATTATAATTTTCCGACTTTATGTCCGGGTTAAATCTTCCCCATAGGAAAAACTAAACCCTTCCACGCACTTTTCCATAAATGATCATCTAGTCCAAGGCTGCCCAACCCCAGGCCCGCGGGCCACGATGTGGCCCGCGAACGAATTATAAGTGGCCCGCGTGAACCATTTTCAAAAAACCCGCCAATTTGAAAAAGTGTCGCGGGCCCGCGGTAAAAAAAACAATGCAGCTTGCGCGCGGTCGCCAGTGTTGCCAACGAAGGCAACTTATCACTATTTAGGCTACTCAGAACGAGAATCAGCGACGAAAAAATCTAACCTGTTGAACTTACTTTTTAAACAAAAATACACCGGTTTTTGATATAATATTTTTTGCGTCCGAAATGGAATCTTGTAGCCACCCCCCCCCCCCCATGGAATTCGAAGCGGAATTTTTTCCCAGCGAAGTTCCGTAACAACCCCCCCCCATGGATTTCAAATATTTTGTGGGGAGCACTCATTTTGGGGGGAATTATGTTTATAAAAATTCTATTACTAACTCTAACAACCCCCCCCCCCTTTGGAAATAGGAACCGTCAGATATTCAGTGGCCCGCCAGTGATTCAAAATCGTCAATTTCGCCCAACTGTTAAAAAGGTTGGGCAGCCTTGATCTAGTCTATCTACATTATGCAAGTGCAGAATAAATACAAGAACAATACAAAAACAACACGTCAACTCACCAGAGATCAAATGGGAAAATAATTCACCGACTCCAGATATTTTCATATCATATATTCGGCTCGGTATAACTCCTAATAGGGCCTTTAAATCCTACTGATCCCTCAACATAAATATTGAAAAAAAATCTTTCGTTATCTTATTCCTTTTTCTTATTACAGGAAAAAAATTATCTTTTGTATTTATAATTACTTTACAATAACCATAATTCTAATTTTATTAATTTGTAAATAAAAACGTCAGCTCGGGAGATCACAGTGAGGATATCATTATTTTTATTTGTTACAACAAAAGTAAGATAATTAAATACTTATTATTATTATATCACAAACACTTAAAAAGTATAAAAAAGTATAACGCGATCGTTTTCGAAACTGAATATGAAATAATAAAGTTATCTATGTACCTGTTGTCCTGGCATATATCTGAAGACCTCCTGGTCATCCTTGAACCACTTGGCCGAGTAGAGGAGGTCGTTGCCCATGCGGTACCTGCAGCTGAGGGTGGCATTTTCCCTTGGGTCAGCCAGTACGGGCACCACGAGGTCTACTATCTCGTGACCTCCACTGGAACCTGAAATCATACAGACATTAATTATTTATATATTTTTTCTTTTTCTTTTTATTATTTTTTTATTTAATTTTATTATTTTTCTTATTTTTATAATAAGCAGGAATTGTCGACTGAAGTACTTGTACAAATTGAATTTTTTTGGCAAGTTGGGTATAAGCCGACGTAGCTCAGTGGTCTATAGCACCTGACCGGACATCAGAACGTGCGGGTTCATTTTTACTCGGGTGATATTTTCAATTTATATGGATATTTCAGGCGAGTAATTAATTCTTATAATAATTTGTTATCCTTTGTTCTATGCATAAAAACGTTATTCGTTAAATAAAATACTGTGAAAAGATCTGCCCCACAATATATACAAGATACCAATCTTTTACAATCCATATCCTTCGAAAACAAAACTTTTAACTTATTTAAGTACCATATGAAGAGCGACTAAACTTCAAATAATAGCACCTTTCGATTAGTGGATAAGTTTATTTTAGCTCTGATGTTGCCGAAGTTTCCAATAATATTGTCAAAGTATTTAAACGTTTGGTATGTACCAGTATGGGGACTAGCGGCAGATGCTAACCTCAAACCTCTTAAAATAAATCATAAAACAATGAATAAAAAACCTTACCAATATTCGACTGCACAGCTAATGATTAAAAACAAAATAATATAAATATATATATTCAGTAAGAAAATCACCTATGAAAATTGTTTCAAAACATCACCTACCACATAACTCACTCCCAAAAAAGCAAAAATGAAAGGTTTCCAGTACCCTATGTCCAGTCAAATAAATGCATTAAGAAGTTTGCAAGAAAACTATCACCTCACTTTTCATCTCGTGCATACAAAAAAAAATGTTATAAATATCCAAGAAACAACGAAAAAACTAAAATGTTTAACGCATTGCTTCCAAATTTTAAATTTTTTATTTCTTCGATATATGGTTGGTTACCAACGCGTGCATTACGCATTTAAAAAACATCACTTTGAAGAAGTTCTTGTAAAATATAGTCCACAAAATTACATTTCAATACTGGAAATGAATTTTCCTCGGATCATTAATCAATGGGTCAATAATTATTCTCTAGACAGGGCAATGAATCTATTTTCTGCAAAAGACAGGATTTCTATGTACCTGTAAATATAATATTAATCACCATAGACATAACTAAATGACGCTGAAATTGTTCATCCAGTAATTTCTGACGCAAAAAGCTACCCAAATTTCTTTAGATATATCTGAAAAATTTTGTTCATTTTGTAATTAAGATTATAAATTAATTTATTTAATTTTAATTAAGTTTTACCTTCTGATCTTTGACGCTGTAACGAGATGGCTATTTCGGAAACGGGTGTGATTTTTTCAAACTCTTTTTGCCTTTAAAATCAACAACTTTTCCATCAACTCTCTAACGCGTTACCAATGATCATTCAATCAATTTCGCAAAGTACTAATTTGAAGAGAAAACCAATTTTCGTCTGGCCTAAGCCTGTCAAAAACATCCACAGTTTTTAATTGTTATGTTTCAATTTGGAGTTTGTTTTTTTTTCATCTATATTACTGGCAAAACTCATAGGCTTTACGGGGATGTTTTTTAGCTCAAATACTCGCTTGTGTACCGAGGCTAACATTGTGTTTAAATGGGCGTAATAATTTTACAAGAATAATATTAGTACGTAATTTATAGAAAGGCATAAGTACATACTACTTTAAAAGCGATCATGTTTTGGTAAAAGATTCCATATTCTGTTTCAGTTTCAGCACCGGCCACCTGGGTATTTTTTTATATTTAAAAAAAATAAATTATTACATATTGTCTTTACAAGCCTCACCAAGCAAAGTCTGTTTTGGGTTCGGAATCAAAACATTATATTTATAAATATATATAATTTAAAACAATTGCATAAATAAATTTTATATTAAATTAATAATAATGCATATTTAATATGCTGTAAACAAGTAGTACACTGTCAGCCTTTCCAAAGAAAATCCAGTTCACATTGGTTAAACGGTGATTGTATTAAGAATGTGAAAGTTAAGATTCGAGTTGGTACTAAAAAAAAACTTTAACTCTGTTTTTTAAATATAGCAACAATTTTTTTTGCGACCTCACGCATTATGGTATTCTTCAAGCGCGGAAGCCTAGGTTGACAGCTTCCTGTCTTCAATAAGTAAATATTTATTTGTGTTATTTTTCGTCAGTTGTAGACAAGTGATTATATAATAATAGCTTTGTAAAATCTACTTTTATGTTATGTCATAAAATTAGGTTAAAATGGTTATCCGCGAAAGAAACGGAAAATACTTGAATAATCTATCTAACTATCTATATATATAAATAAATAAAAAAAATGTTAGTTTGTACAAAATCTCAAGTCTCCAAAAGTTCTTCACCAATTGCTTTGAAATTTCGACACATTGTAGCATTAGAATACGCGTGAGTTTTTATATACTTATATTATATAGAAATCGCCTGTGACAGGTAGAAACATGTTATTTTTTAAACAGCTCAATCTGATGGACGTAAAAAGACTGAGCCAAAGCAACGTGTGGCAGGGTACAGCTGTAAATAATTTTGCAGCATATTTGTTAACGCCTTTGATTTGCTATATTCAGTAAATTGCCAATCCAACATTTCAAAACGCGGTTTGGTGAGAAGGAAGATGAGTTTCCGCGACTCTCGTAAATGCGGTTAATACACTACGTATTATAATATTGATAGATGAATTATATACTCGAACATGGTTTTCATGTTATCTATAGAATTTGTAATTAATGTTATATTAAATCTCCGACATGACTGATTATAGGCCGTCAGATACGCGATATTATTATTATATTGAATGTATATTAGTTTACTCAGAATTAAACCCTTCAATAAATCACGTCGGATTCCACTCGCGTATATATTTTATATTCCACGTGTAGGGTATTCCAATCCCTGTGGCAAAGGATTGAAATCCACTACTGCCGCATCAAATGTTCGCATTCCGGATGTACATACTAAATGTAACACTTACGAATAAATGCTTCAAGGTTCAAGCAATAAAATATCGGTTTACCAAAACACGTATGTGATACAGTTTGATGTGCTAAAATATGATAGCAGAATTGCTGATACATCCCAAAGCTCGATATATCGGCTCCCTGAGATGCTCGGTAAGGGAAGCAGGCTTTTCGTGTCACTGGGGTGTTATTCACCCCAGGAAAAGGTGGCCAAGTTTTCCAAGCACTAAGTTTTCCTACCCCAAACTTTTCGTGATGCCTATATCTACCTGTAACCTGTGGGCTGAACTAACTTGAAAAACTTACGTGTATTTAATATCCCTTTCAAGTCTAAATGTTCTACCGATAAATATTGTACAAATGGATAGATAAATTTCGAGATATTTTATTAGGTTGAATTAAACGCACTTTTAAAGAGGTCTAAAGCGTAGGTTTACATTGTGAATTATTTATTTCAAATGGAAACTCGGCAATTGGTGTAGGTACGATTTGTACAAATATAATGAAATTACTCCTCGTCCTGAAAAAACTACATAGTTTATTATATAATAATTTATAAAATATTATTATAAGCAATAATTAGTCGCCTAAAATATCCATAGAAATTGAAAATATCTCCCGAGTTAAAATAAATGCCGCCGACGGGAATTGAACCCGCACCTTCTGAAAGTCCGGTCAGGTGTTCTGGACCACTGAGCTACGTCGGCTTATTCCCAACACGCCGAATAATTCAATATTTACTAGTACTTCAATCAACAATTACTGCTTATTATATTTTTTCACGTGTAAAAAACCAACATTTATTTGTACTCGGGAGATATTTTCAATTTGTATGGATATTCCAGGCGACTAATTATAGTTTAGAATAATTTGTTATCCTTTGTTCTATGAATAAAAAAAATTGTCTTGTAAACATAAGTTTATCATTAAAAAATAATAATATTTAATTGATCTTTTAAACGGCAATTCTAGGAGCATTTTAGCTTTCTATCAAATTCTTATAAGCTGGAGGGCTTAACAACATGATAGTTGTTCTTTTACTGATCACAATTTGTTCAAAATCTGAAACGGACATAGGTACTTGAAATATAGTAATCGTTTTATACTACCCACACTCAGGCAGTCAGTGCCTTAGTGGGTTTTCATTTCTTTTGTAAACTATTTGGTATTATATATTATGTTATTTTATACTATCTATTAATATGTATAATATGTGTAAAGAAATGAAAATAAATAAAGTAAAAAAAAAAAAAAAAAAAAAAATTGTATTTAACGAGAACCTTTCAAATGTTAAAAAACAAAAAGGCACTGAATGCCCAATTGATGACTTTATCACACGCGAACTTCCGCTAGCCAACTGAGCCACAGTAAAATATTATTTGATGAACAACTAGTTACGCCCGGGATCTAAAATTCTTTGTAAGGAACAATTCACGAATATAGCAAGTATATGGGACAGGTTTTATATTTTTATCGTAAAAGTTGATATTACGAAGCTTCAAAATTCATCAGTAAATTACGTTGGAAGCTGAATATAACTGGGTTGACTAAAAAAAACGGATATATTTTTCCGAGACAATATCTAGGTTACAAACTAATTTTATAGCAATTTGAAATCATTCAAAAAGATAGCTGCCACAAATATGGAAAAAAAACATTTCGAAGTTCATTCAGCAAAGAAAAAGAAAATGTCACTATGAGTTTTTTTTCGCTAGATAACATTGTTATTTCTGAATTTGAGATCGACAAAAAGACGTATATTAATTTGGTCCCAATGGTCGAGTGATTAAATACATTGTCCCTGAAGAAAGAGATCCTGAGATCAATTCCCGGCTTATACCGATATATTTTTATTTTTTGTGTCTGGTTCTATTTCATGTTACGTTTATATTTATTTTTATTATCTTCTTCTTCTGTATTATATAATTATTTTAATATTTTTATACACCAGGTCAAATCGATTGTGCGGTTCATAAAACCCTTCAAATTGCATCCCACCATAGCTCCCTGTGTGGTTGGTGTTATGTTTCATTTCATAAATGTATAAATTTTAACCATATAAATTTATCATATGGAACTAAAACACTTGGGCCTATTCTGTTAACATTTAAACTGATTGCCTATTTTATAGTTAAGATCATTCCTATGTTTCTACGTGCCATAAAGTATATTACGTCATAGCTGTAAAGAAGATTTGCTCGAAATGTTAAGTACTCACTACAGAAACACATACGTTCCTCGCTTTAGAATAACAACGTAAATTATATTATCGCTTTTATTGTTGTGGGCAAAGTTATGAGTCGTAAAGCTTACTGATATACTTCTGGCAGGAGGCCAATCAATGCGCCACAGGCACAGAATTTGCGCCATAGATAATCAAACAAAACAGATATGGCATAGAAGCTTGTCGACTGTCGCTGAACTACGACCAAACTGCACGGACTAATAAAGTGGTGGAGCCAATGAAAGTTATGCGTTGGGTGTGTAGGTAGAAATAGAGGGAGATATGGTTTGGAATCGCGACGAAAGTCGCCGAACTACGACCAAACTGCACGGACTATTAAAGTGGTGGAGCCAATGAAAGTTATGCGTTGGGTGTGTAGGTAGAAATAGAGGGAGATATGGTTTGGAATCGCGACGAAAGTCGCCGAACTACGACCAAACTGCACGGACTATTAAAGTGGTGGAGCCAATGAAAGTTATGCGTTGGGTGTGTAGGTAGAAATAGAGGGAGATATGGTTTGGAGTCGCGATAAAAGTCGCCGAACTACGACCAAACTGCACGGACTATTAAAGTGGTGGAGCCAATGAAAGTTATGCGTTGGGTGTGTAAGTAGAAATAGAGGGAGATATGGTTTGGAATCGCGATGAAAGTCGCCGAACTACGACCAAACTGCACGGACTATTAAAGTGGTGAAGCCAATGAAAGTTATGCGTTGGGTGTGTAGGTAGAAATAGAGGGAGATATGGTTTGGAATCGCGACGAAAGTCACCGAACTACGACCAAACTGCACGGACTATTAAAGTAGTGGAGCCAATGAAAGTTATGCGTTGGGTGTGTAGGTAGAAATAGAGGGAGATATGGTTTGGAATCGCGACGAAAGTCGCCGAACTACGACCAAACTGCACGGACTATTAAAGTGGTGGAGCCAATGAAAGTTATGCGTTGGGTGTGTAGGTAGAAATAGAGGGAGATATGGTTTGGAGTCGCGATAAAAGTCGCCGAACTACGACCAAACTGCACGGACTATTAAAGTGGTGGAGCCAATGATAATTATGCGTTAGGGGGTGTAGGTAGAAATATAAGGAGATATGGTTTGGAATTGTGATGATAGTCGCCGAACTACGACCAAACTGCACGGACTAATAAAGTGGCGGAGTCAATGATGGTTATATGTTTCGTTTGTAGATGCGATTTGCAGTAGTATGAGTGAACGAAGTTGGCGACACTTTTGTATGCGCGGTTTTAAATTTGACAATGACGGTCTCCATGGTCAAGGGATAAGGCTCTCGAATAGCAATCCGGAGTTTGGATCCTGGCATCTTTATGTTATAATTTGTGTTATTTCAAAACACAAATTAAAGACATAAAATTTGCGGCACGATGCAGAGTGGAATATACTCTGAGTGTCACCGACATTCAGAATTGAAAAGTTACTTGAAATGGCTTTGGCCGTGTTTGGTGACCAGATCTGAATATCCAGGTATTTTTCCATCTTCCTTTTCATCATATCATTCCCCTCCCCATTACTTTAAGCCCCAGAACACACCCCAACTGGGGATGCCATAGTCTCACTGGCTCCAGAATATTGGGTGCATTTGGGCTCTTGTACGGTGTTCACATTAAAAAAGAGTAAAAAATGTTTAGGTAACTCGACAAAACAAAGCACAATTTAATTATAGGTTAGGTTAGAACAGGTAATTTTGGAATATGTTAGGTAAGGTTTTTGTTTTCTCATATTTTCTTTAATGTTCTGTTTTGTCTTTGTCCTAATGAAACGTATAGTGCATGGCCTAATTCCGGTGTTTCTATTACATATGAGTAGAGCTGGGTCAATAGATCGTTTTACACGACCCGGGTCGCTCACGACCCACTAGCGTCATGAGCGGGTCGCAAAAACCCGCTCTTTGTGCTGTCGGCTGCCGTAAAAGGTCATACATAACCCAAAACCTGAAACCCGATCACATGTCTTTGTCTGTTGCGCGAACGTGATTCGAGACGTGATGCCCGGTCTACAAAATTAATACACATTCTTCTAATTTCACGCAACGCCACACCGACTCGGGTCACTAAAGTACAGGGTTTTCCAATAAGAGGTGTTATTTTGATATTCAAAGAGCTATCGAGAGATGATTAATGATTTTTTTATGACCGGAATTCGGTGGTTTTGATCTGGACAACGTTTAATTTCAACAAGACGGCGCTACGTGCCACACAAGCAACGAAACCATTGATCTTTTACGGGAAATGTTTCCGGACCGTGTTATCTCTAGAAGAGGTGATCACAATTGGCCACCGAGATCTTGTGATTTAACACCTTGCGACTTCTTCCTTTGAGGCCACGTGAAAAAAAAAGTTTACGCCAACAGCCCAGCGTCGATTCAAGACCTCAAAGATGGAATTCGTGAGGCTATCGAGGACATAAGGCAGCCACTTTGCGATTTGGTTATGGAAAATTTCATGAAAAGGATATGGTACTGTAGGCGTAGTCGTCGTAGTCATTTGACTGAAGTTATTTTTTATTATTAATGGAATACCTTCTTCTTTATAATATAATAAACATTCAATCATTTATATTAAAAAATGGCATTTTTCTCATGAAATATCATGAAATTTCATGAAATATCACCTCTTATTGGAAAACCCTATAGGTCGCGACACCCGGGTGCTGACAATCTATGAGCGTTTGCACCCGTTACCCCGGAACCCGGCACATGGGTCACGACCAAGGTTTTGACAATTTATGTTCGCTCGCCTCGCTACTAAAGTACCCGGCTACACACGGTTACAGAGTAGGTCACGAGAGTGAGTCACGGGACCCGGGTACTGAGGAAAAAATAATTTTCTCGCTCTATGAAAGCTCGTGAGCAGGTTTCAATGAGCGGGTTATTCACGATCGACATAGGACTTCCTATGAGGCCAACCATCGGCACATAATTAATGAGTTCATGCATCCCAAGAACCTCCTTTGCAAGAACAGGCAGCTCGTGCAAACTTCATCTTCATAAAATCTGCTCTAATTAACATTATCACAATCTTCTCTGTGTAATATTTAGACATGTGTGAATCTTAACTCACCAGATTATGTCTCGTCTACTGCCGCAATTCAAAAAATATTTTCAAAATAATAAAAAACATATCTGGCGATAAACGCTACATTAAAATGTAATGCAATACAGTGTTTAATTAGTAGTTAAATTATATAAAAATACTTTGAAATATTATATACTTAATTAGTTTTTTATTGAAACAACTTTTCTATAATAACTTTTGAAGGTAATACAAAGATCGAATATTCATTTAGACTTTTCAAAAAAGTCAATAGGTATACCATGTAAATTAAAATCGGATATGTTTTTTCCGAAACATATCTAGGTTACAAACCAATTCTATAGAGATTCGTAAGATTCGTAATCATTCAAAAAGAAAGTTGTCATAAATGTGGAAAAAAACATTTCGTAGTTCATGCAGCTAAGAAAAAGAAAATGTTTTTTTCATCGGTTTTTTTTTCGCTAGATAACATTTTTATTTCAGAATTTGAGATTTGAGATCGACAAAAATGAGGTATATTAAATTGGTCTTAATAGTCTAGTGGTTAAATACATTGTCCCTGTAAGACAGAAATCCTGAGTTTGATTCACGGTCAAAATCGATTATGCGGTGTATTAAATCCTTAAGTCAGAAAATCGTTCAAAAAATGATTGCAGAAATTTCTGATCATTCAAAAATTCAAAATAACATTTATTTGAATATGAATAAAACTTTAAGAAATTTCAGAATGTTTACACTTGTACGGTTAAAATTCCTTCACCTACGACCACGGGTAGGTTCCATTGAAATACCTGTAAAATAAAAATGTTCCTATTTGTCGTCCTTGCGTATATGTTAATCGCAATGTTTATCACAAATTGTTAATTAGACAAACCAGTCACTCTTATAAGTAAGTAAGTTTTCAAATAGACTGGTTCTTTTTTGGCTCCTTCTAATAGGTGGCGAAATGGTGTGGAAAATTTCCAGTTCAAATTAAACCAAATATAACTTGCTAGACAAGTTTTTCTAGTAAAGTTTTAATTTTTAAAATAAAATTTTAGGCCCTTTTCAGATAGTTTTGATTAACCTTTTTAGCGCTGCACTTTTGTTTCCACATTTAGACCATATTTTATGCTTAATAATTCTTTAAATGATTATTTGAAATTCTTCTTTTTCTTTTTGCTTACTAATTAGATTTTTAGGCGTCGTTTTTTTTATAAGCAAGAAAAAACCTATCACCCAAGCAATTCTTTATTGAAAAAATATTAATTTACAGCATTAACATGCATAAATATAAAGATAACAAAATAAATATTAATGGATCTCAGTAAAAAGGCCAGATTTGGATCTGTCATTTTATTTACGGTATTTGTCTTTGGAATAAAGATTGCAACCTAACACAATAAATAGACACCATGAAGAATGTCACAAGCGATACGCAAAATACGGGGAAATTTGTTTCACAAAATCAAGTCATATTTTTTTTCATGTTCCTGATGTTCGGTTTATGTCCGTTAATAAAAATAATATTAATGATGAGCCTATAAAGTTCGGATACGTAGTTACTCGAAATCCGATTAATTGGTTAAAATATAATATTTTTCCGCTCTTCCAGACAAATTGGATCAAATTATTTGACATTAAATACGAGACATTACTCAAAATCAGTCATTTCTAATCAGTTGATTAATTATTTTATTTGATTTTGCACAGATTTAATATTTGTTCCTTGTTTTAATTACATTATTCTACCTGAAATCCGATACAATTCCAATTTCGCCGGGCAAAATATTTTACTTCCAGAAACCCGCTCTTAAAGTTGTAGTAGATGGTATCGAATAATCTAGGGTTGCGTTCATGAGTTATAATTTTTTTTAAATCTTATACTTTATTGAACATTTTAATATTTATGAAATTCTACCATCCTTATAACATACATAGTTTTAAAAAACTATGTGAGACAGCACAAGTGTCCCAACTGTTCCCAACCGTATGGAGCCAGTGATACTTAGGCATCCCCAATTGGGGTATGTTGTGATGCTGAAGGTAATAGGAAGGGAGAAGAGATGGGTAAGAGGTAGGTAGGGAAGTACCTACCTACCTAGTATGTATGTACTAGATACTACCAAAGTATGTACAAGAATGAAAATGAGTGGTCGATTTACAAAACACTGTTGAAAACGTGATTGCAATCCATTCATTGATAGAATATGAGTCCATCCGGAATATATCGGAAGACGAGTTCATCCAGGTATTATTTTCCTGATAAATATAATGACGAAATGCGAATTGTATTATTATGAACGTGTTCCGCTGTCCTCATGACACATTCGCGTTTTACTAATACTTTGTTAGGAAATCTGTCAAATTATTCATTCTGCAACGTGCCGCAAGTTAATTCGAATTAATTAATCAATAAAATGTACTTGCGCATGCCGAGATTTGAACCCGTGACTTTCGGCTTGCTAGTCGATAGCCTTATCCCTCAACCAATGAGGCCGTCAAAGTCGGAGATATTATTTTCACATTTACCTTTCACGATTTAAAATATTTTTATTTGTAAAATTTCATGGAATATCGTTTTTTTTTATTTTATATATTTTAGAAAAATACTCCCTCTACTCTAATTAATATGTTTATATTTATAAATTTGTCTTAAGTTGGCTGAGTTGACATCGCGTTTGCGTCCCACTCAAGGGTAGTATGCTCAATTCTTCGGCTGGCTAAGTCCTCAATCAAAATACAGGAAACATTTTCCGCTAACTGTGGTGGTAGTAATAGATTTTCAAATATTTTCAGGTTATTCGTAAACATAAACATAAACTGCCTCCTGTTTTAAATTATGTTTAATTTTAATGTTTTTGTTTTGTCTTGTGCTATAGCGCTATTATTGTTTTTTTTTCTTATTTTGCTTTTTGTGTACCTACAGTTCCTTTTTATATCATGTTAATAGTTATTATTGTTGTGTGCTATTATTCTCTTGTCATCGTTTTGTACATATTGTACATTTTTTTAATTATATTATTTGATCTGTATTAGGTAAAACGCACTGTAGGAGTAATCTTAAGAACATAACCATTGAACACTGAATTATTATTTGTAAATTTGCTACAGTAAAGCGCACTTGAAGAGAAATAACACAAAACGACGCTGTATAAATTTAATTATTATTATCATAATTATTTTTCATTCCAATGACAAACAAATCACATGACATATATATCTGAATTATAGAAAAAAGGTGCACATACTTTAATAATGTTTGGACGTCCCAATCCTATCTTTCCTTCACAGGTCCTAATGCAGGGGTGTCGGAATCCTCGATATGTTATTATGACATCGTTTTACCAAGTACCGATTTTATTTTATTTTTATATCACACATGACAAGAATACTTAAAATAAATAAAAATGCATAACCAAACGACTAGAAATTCATAACTGCACTCGGAACGCGAGAATAGTTTCCCTTGAATTGCGTCTACAGATGAATCCACAAATCGCGTACGTTAAATTGTGTACAAAATAGGATACTGCATAACCTCTCAAGCCATTGATTGTTTATTTATATACCCATATTATTAAATTAATATCGTTCAATAAATTTTAATACTGAAATATATGATCTGTTTACTGCGGTTTAAAACCAAATCATTGAATCCACCTCGATTTCGCCGTTTATTCCATATAATGACAGGAGATCGCTTTAAATGTTTTTATAAATTTGTAACAATATGCCAAAAATTGCTCATGTGGGTCCACGGGTCGCGTATTTCCTTTTCGGTGTTCAATAGGAGGCAATACGGTAGTACTGCCTTGAAACACGCACAGGTTTGTTACGCTAATTCCCTTTCTTAACTCTAGTACTGCCTCCTATTGAACACGGAACAGGAAATTCGCCCATAAGTCCCCTTAGTCCACGAACTGAATCTAATCGTTACATGCGGTTGGCAAGCAAATCGTTTTCCTCGGAATTTTGCAGCATATGGTGTGAAACTATTATATAAACTCCATTCGGAACATGTGAATGGTTTCCTTCAAAATGCGTCATTCGGAACTGCTTTAAATGTATGATTGAATCTTTGTGCAATTTTCCAACATTAATTAAAACTACACTCAGAACACGAAAATGGTTTCCTCCGGTTTTTGCCGCACATAGTCTCCAACTAGAATTTTAAAACTGCACTTCAAACAAAAGAATGATTACCTTCTTACAAGCGTCTGAAGAAGAATTCACAAACTGTAATTTTGTCTGCAAGCAAGTCCCCAGTTTAATTAGCATTAAACACATAATTTCTCAATTTTATTTCTTATCAGTAAAATAATGCGGAATTAAAATTAAATTAAAAGAGGATGTTGGATCGCCTATTTGTTTGTATCATAATTGCTTTTTAGTAACGTAGGTGCAAAAGTAACTACAGTTAGCAACGTAAATACCTTTTACTGGGTTTCGTTATAATCTCTTAAAATGTATCAGAAACACCGTGAAAGAAAACTGCTCTCGCGTTCTTAAAGTAATTTTTTTCATAGTCTTTTTTGTGACCACACCACAAGTGAAAAATATAAGACATTGAAAAAAAAATTATAATATATTCTTCGTATTTTTCAAAAACATGCAGACAAGTTTCAAAGTGATTTAGAAGTCTGAAAATTCGTATTGTATTTATGGTAAAATCACTAACTTCGTTTAAACTCATATAGATGTAAAATTTAGGACTTCGGCAGGAATCGATCATACAGCCTCCAAATTCAAAGGAAAGTTTCTTGGAAGAGAAATTATTCTATTTGCATAGCGACTGAAAGTTAGTCGACTTTCCAAGAACCGTTTTCCATCTGCGAAAAGCGCTTTGTTTCACAAGGCCAAGTTTCAATTAATGTAGCTGTCTTTTATTCTTCAGCGTGTTATGCAAATCGCCAGAATTTAACCAAAAATGAACAAATCTGCATTTTAAAAATATAACGAGAAGCTTTTCATTCGTTATCAAAGCCATCAGGCAAATTTTCCACGTAGGGGAGCACATACTGTGTGTTTCCTGGACGTGTAGCCACGGGGTGAAATTTAAAAGCAAAGCACAACTCGCTAAAGGATGTCACGTGTCTATAGCAAGCGTTACACCATGCAGCAGGCTATGTTGCTGTGTGGTGTTAGAAGAAAACTACCCACATTTTGTATGAAAATCATTGAATGTTTTTTTTCCAAGGGGGATGGTATTATCTGAAAATCAAGGATGAAAGTTGGGAGTGCGGAAACTGTGTATTGATACCGTTGTTTTGGTATTTTTATGAATAATCCGTGACAAAATTACAATATGTCAGTTGTGGCAATATATCATGACGGTTATTACGGAAATCTACTCATTTTAATGTAAACGTTACACTGAGCGTAATTAAATTTATAATCAACCAATATTAATATACGCAATACAATAGATATATAAATAAAGGTACATGAGGTAGAATAAAAATACGAGTTGTAATGGAATTTCAATTAACAACACAAGAGATTCAGTAGGGCATCAATATAGATCATCTGTATCTAATAGCCACTTTCTTAGATTAAACTTATCTTTAGCAGAAAAAACGGATGAAATGATTTTGGAAGATTTGACTTAAGATCGATTATGACTCGTTCGTAACCTCACCCTAATAAATTTAAACAAAGAACTTTTCGTCTGGAATAACTAGTAACGGGTAAATTCTCAAATAGTTTTTTTTTATCAAGACAATATAGCGAATCTCAAACGAAAAATTTAAACGGAAAAAAAACAGAAAAAGATACGGTTGCACTCAGGAATTGAACCGAGGACCTTGGCTTTGAAGACGGCCGAAAGAAATAGTCTCCCCAAAGCTAAGGTCCTGTGTTCAATTCCTAGATGTGACCGTATCTTTTTCTGATACAAATTTTCGTTTTAGAGACGCTAATATTGTTTTCAATGATTAAAAATAACTTTTTATTATTTTGAACGAGTGAGTGTGTTTTTAATATGAATAAATATAACCCTTAAAAGGCTGTCGATTATTAGCGAATCAACTTTATTCATATAAAAACGTCGGTATAGCAAAATCTATCCTATGTTTATTATGAAAATTTTAACGAAAATTTAACAAACTGTGTTGAAATTCTGAAATTACTTCCACATCCTTCAAAGTCTACTAATTCCTGTGAAAACTTTGTCTAAAACTCTAACTTCGAAAGCAAAACTTCATTTATTGAATCTTAACACGTTCGAACCAAGACTTGTTTAGCGTGTGCAAAAAAACACAGAAGGATAAATAGGCAAATGTGTATAAACTTACGGCCTTACTAGAAAATGTGGTGAAAAATTTATTCAATTGATAAACGACCGTGTACGTGAAAACCTTACTAATTGAAACGTAAAATAGAAACTGACATAAAATCTGTTTGTGGGAAATAAATAAATAATGTCTGTGGAAAGATATAAACATTTCTTATCCAGCAAAAGGGGATTTCTTATCTGTTGTATAAACTTGAAAAAATGATGATTTTTCTCTCCGAATTCAGGAATTTCACAAAGACATTTTAAATGCTCTACATATTTCTTCATCTTGAAGATGTGGTTAAAATTAATACCATAATGGAAACTCTAGACTATTGTATTTGAAATACATGAAAATATTTTTTAAAAATTCAATATTTTATTTTCAGACATGACAAAAGTTGAAAAAGCACATAACGAACATTTTAATAAAACGTCGAAAAATTTCAGAGAATCTAAAATTCCAAAATTACGGTCCCTTTATTTAAGAAATTTGCAAGAAACTTTTGACTTAAATTTTTATCTCGTATGAACGAGATGTGTTATGAACAATTAAAAATTATAAACAAAATATTTTAGTTTCATTTTGGCACGATGCATAGGTACATTTACGAAAAATGTATTTACAAAAATATGCACAAGGCATTTATATTATAAAAAACATCACTTTCATAAAATTCTTATGAAATTCACGCGGTTACAGTAAATAAAAATGTATGAAATAACCTACCCTTTTCCGATAATATTAAACTAAATTTAAAAAATGACATTATTAATGAATTAAAACTGACAAAAGGTATCACAAATTAAAAAAAATAGTAAAACACCTCAAGTGCGCAATGTTACGAAACATTTTTTATTAGTAATAATTCGATATAGTAATTGTAAAGTCTTTGTGCAATGTGAAACAAAAACACAGTTTAACAGTTGTGAAGTGTATTTTTATTAGTAAGGCTGATTATTTTTATATTCAACCGAAGAAATATCTAACCAGTACATAAGCAATACTAACCTCTAACAATTTTTTCTTGTGTCATTGTGCAAAAAGTATCTGCGTTGTATATCTGTATCCCAAATCAATGATTTTCTAGTACGTTTACATCTATTTAAGGACATGTAAACTATTGCAAAAAAAATCATTTATCGTGCTATTAATAGCAATATCTACTACTGTCCTTTTGGGAAAGATGAATAATTTTCAGGTCGAAAATCGTAGAAAACATAAAAGCTCTAAAATTCATACGAAACTATCTAATTTTAACCAAAGTTTTATAATGCTTGATGACTTGTATTCTGCCCCAGTTAGTAATTGTAGTGTTTGGTGATTTAGGTTCGGGCAGGTTCGGGTTTACCGAACATAACCGAACGCTACCAACGGCCTCCGATTACATTGTCGGGTCGCGAGGAGCTCAATCTCTCGCTAGACGGCCTTTAGGCAACTTGTTACTTGTATTGTCAGTTTATTATATTCTGAATTAAACAACGTCCGCATATAAGAATCTACGACTATTAAATATATTACCAGATCCCTTCCTCGTTAGAATACTGGAGATTAAGGGCCCAGTATTCTATCCTATAAAACAACGATACGTTACAGTAATGATTGTAGGTGTAACATCAAAGTGATAAATTACCCACCCATTCATTATGAGAGTCGGTAATACATTGAATTTAGTTTATTGTTAAAATAAAACCTTTATAATTAATTATGATAACATTTCAAACCTACTTTCCACTCGCTGAATAACCTCCAGAGATATAACGGGTACTTATTTTAACAATGCTTGTTTCCTGACATTGCATTGAGTTTTATTGCAGCGGTTCATTTATGTGAATGTGTATACAAAACATTATTCTCTGCGAATGAAAGCTACAGTACCAACGATAAAATAACATTTCTCTAGAATGGGAAAACACAAACGATAAAAATAAAACGATGTTAATGCTTTGTTATTGTTTTTTTTTCAGATGTATCCTTGTACCCTTAGCTGGAAAGTCATATTCGAAGTCAAATTCATATTCAGCCGAATATGGTTGGACTATGGTATCCCCATATGGGGTTTGTTGTATGGTTGATGGTAGTGCGAAGGTAAGAGGATGGGAAAGAGATTGGTCGTGAAGCACCCGGCAATTCAAATCTGGTCAAATTTGGCTAAAGAAGGGGGTAGCGCAACACGGCATAATACCCCAAAAACGAATCACTATAAAGTGATTATTGTATTTTCTCGATGGCGATACTGAAAATATATACCAGTCTGGAAAATATTTATTCTGTGTATGTGTAAGATAGAAGAGAATTTCTGTGTATTCCTCATTATTTAAACTCTTGGTCTTCCTCTATTGCCATGCACCGATAAGCGTATACATTTATACATTACAAATGGTACTCTGCAATATCATGATTATTACAAGGCAACCATTACACTAAATCCGCGAGAGGAACAGAACGGTTACATTGAGACCCGAGGCCATTGTCGGTGGAATATCGCGCTTTTATGGCCCTCTCGTAAAATTGTACGACAGCGCTGTAAAAAGTGTAAAGAAATAGTGAGATGGGATTCACAACTCACGGGGCAATGTGCGTTGCCGGAAAAAAATACACCAGCACCGCCAGAAGTTAAACTCTCGCGGAATTTGGATTAGAGCTTTTGGTTTAGTAGTTTTTATGAACATACAAAGTTGGCAATGTACTTAGACTACATAATGAATATACTGATTGAAATAAAATTATATGATATTTTTGATATCCTAGCACGGGAAAAGCACCCAGAGAGGCTTACAGTACCGAATCATATTTTATTAAAAAATTATACCAATGTATCAATAAAAAGATTAAATAAAATAGTTTAAGAGGTTACCCGTAGATGGCGTATAGCTATCGGTAATGCAGGGATTAAGACTTCAAGCCCTCTGGTAAATTTGTTTGGTTTTGGGAATCAACAGCTATTTATTATATTATAACACAAATAACTTTGTTTACGTCACTTTAATATATATATATACATAACCTCTACATGTTTCACAAACAAAGTTCACCTCATTAAGAGCAAGTCAAAAAATTAAATATAGATTACAATTGAACAGTGGAAGGAGTGGGGAGGGGTAAGAGTTAACGGAGTTTTTCGGAATAAGGAATTAAAATATTGTTAGACGGGAAAGACCAGTTTAGTGGGAAAATATTTAAAAGAGGGTTTATAAAGTTTTTTTTTAATTAAGTTTGCTTTTTTATTTACATGTTTTATAATTTCTAAAATATCTAAATTATTTATTTGTGAAGCTTTATATCCTGTGTGCAGTACTTAAAGACCTGAGTTTTTATCAAATGTGTGATCGTTATTTAAAAGATGATCTGCAAACTCAGATTCACAATTTCCATTTAGAGCTCTGAGATGTTCTTTAGTTCTAATTTCAAAGTTTCTATTGGTTCTACTTATGTAAAAGAAATTGCAAACATTGCAATTGAGTTCATAAACTCCTAATTTTTTAGTTTGGTTATTTTGGTTTATTTTGTTATTAGTGTAAAAAGTAAGCCTAACGTAAGCTATCCGTTTTGGGAACAGCTCATATGGTCTAATAGAAATAGTTGTATCTCCCTCATTGTCATGTCGAGAAATATGTTTAAAGCCCCCGCATACCCAATTTCTACGGACTTACTACAAGTTTCTCGTTAACTCTTTATGTTTTCAAGTTCCGAAAAAAATAAAATGTTATTTTTGAAGATAATATATGTACATTGGTTATGCCAAAACGTTAATTGTATGAAAAAAAAAATCAAAGTAAATTTAAGAAATTATTAAAAACCCGTTTTGTTCCGTTATTTAATAAGTTATAGGCATATAAAAATACACAGTGTATCTTTAAATGCAACTTAGTGAGACTATGGCATGCCCAATCGAGGTATGTTGTGAGACTGAATAAAGTAGGAGGGAGAAGGAGATGTGGAGGAGGAAGGTGGTAAAATATCTAGATATTCAGGTCTGGTGGCCAAATACGGCTAAAGCCATTTCAAGAAACGTTTCAATTTTGAATGGTCATCTTCCATTCCAAAACTTGCCGCAAATATATTATGTATTATTTTAAATGAGTAATTTTCGAAATGACACAATTTAATCAAATAAAATTTACTTGCAACGCTGGGATTTGAACCCGTGACCTCTAGCCGTGCTCCTCAACGACGAAAACCAATATATATCAGTTTAAAAATTACAATCTGTATATTTTCCACAAACATTAAACAAGAAACCTTTGTTAGATATTGTCAGGGCTTTTGTTAAAATATGACCGAAATTTACCAGATCTTTTTTTGATTGATGGACTATTACATAATCTTTGTTATTTGTTTGCCTTCTTAATGATGTTATACTTCTTTCGGAAGCTTGAAAATTACTTTATCATTCTGCAGAAAATATAAAAAAGCCTCAAAAAGAGGCTTTAGGGTTATATCCCGTAGAAAAAAATAGGTGTGTTTGAAAACAGACTAAAATATTTTTTTTGAATACTTAATAATATCCACTAATCTTATAGACCGGTTTAGGTACCGCCGACTCGAGAACCATTTATTGGATAACCAACACCTCTGCCATGGGTCACCCCAAGTGGTTTGCTGCGTTTGGTGATTTGGCAGGAGTGCCCGGGTTTATCGGGTTCATGACGCGCCCGCCCACAAGCTGCGTGGCGTGCTAGTTCGGGAGAGGCCGTTTGGGGAGACCCTTTGACCTCTGTAACTGGTTTCTCATGACCCATAGCCGCAGTAGGAGGAATAGATTCAAATATCTGTCAATCCTGGACACACTGATCCCAAAATTCCTACCCACCCTTTTTTTATATTTTTATTTATTAAGTTAAAAGAAATTTACATTTCACTTTCTTAACTTAAATAAATAACATTAAATAAGTAGTTTTCTAATATTGTTCTAATAACTTAAGATAAAAAAGTTTTTTTTAAATACATTTATACTCTCCGTTTTAAGTTTATCTGGAAGGACATTGTATATTTGTATACCCTCGTGGCCAATACTTCTTTTGCCACTTTCAGTCCTTACAGCATGTGTGTACAATTTGTTATGCTGCCTAGTATAATGTTCGAGTACTTGTGACGTTTTTTTAAATGTTGTGTTTGTGTGTATTAGTTCATTTTGGATTTTGTAGATTAGGAGGCATATGTTGTATTCGTACAATTTTCTTATTTTCAAAAGTTTCATTTCCTGATACAGTTTTTTTGTGGGAGTGTCCGGGTTAAAATTGAGTTTTTTAATAACTTTGTTCTGTATTGTTTGTAAATCATTTAAGTATGTAATGTATGTGTTTCCCCATATTTCTATTAAATAATTTAGATGGAATTGGATTAAACTAAAGTATAAGCCCCTCTTTACCTCTTTTGGTAGGAGATGGGCAATTTTTTTTTTTTTTTTTATTTGGTACATTATTTTGTTACAATTTATGTTTTCCAGTAATGTAGGCCTCACTGGGTGGCTTGCCAGATATTACTATTCTACCAAATACACCAATTAGTGGGATGATTTTTGCTTTTAATTTTTCTACGTGTTGTTTAAATGTCAGATGTCAGACCACTCATAACCTTTTCTTTACCAAAACTTCCTCCACCACCTTTCCTTGAATCAAAACCCTCCACAAAGTATCGCCTAAGATGGGAAGAAAAAAAAATTATTTTCCTCATGACATCTCAATTTAAAAAAAATCAAGGGTACGATAATGGAAGACATGCTAAAGGAAAACGCCGAGCTGTATTGTTTCTAAATGTACATGACGGGTGTTCAGTTCCACAGATTATTTATTACGGGTTGCAGCCGACGGAATGAAGATCATGACAGCCAATCTTAGGTAGGAAAATTCAACCTGAGAATAGTATAAACTACAATATTTTGATTAAAATAAACCACTTAAACTATTTTTGTTACATTATGGCAAGTTTGCAAAAATGTCTTGAGCGATCGATTACCTTTATGTGCCAAATTTATGAAACCTGATAAAATTAATAAGCGCTGAATTATAGATGGAGTAATTGGCTTTATTGGCGTTGACAGACGTAAGTAGTTGATATATATTCCCGTATGAATATTTTGAGGAAACATTATAATTAAATCAAACGGTCAAATCGAAAACCGAACACCCTTTGATGTGAGTGGATAAAATACACAACTGAGCTAGTGCTCAATCTTATTTTCTTCGGAGAAAACACGAGCCATCGCAATGATATTGATGCGGAGATTGGAATCTTGGAAGGCTCACATTCCACAGCTTCCAAGGAAGAGTTTTTGTTGTTCGACCCCTTGCTAAGGAATAAGGAATAGGATGCAATGCATACACAACACATAATTGCATTCCGGAAAGATTCCAGAGCACTGAAGTAAATAGATATCGAGGAGTGGAATGACATCAAGGAGGTTATATACTATAATATTCGCACTTTGCTAAACATTGTATTAACCAGCTGTTCTGTGGACAGTAAGCCTAACGTCCAAAAAATAATTTCTCTTTTTTAATAAATCAAATTAAATAACCTCTGAAATATTAAGATTATTTGTAAGTAGGTAAATATTTAAAGACCAAAAAATTATGCTATGAATTATACAATTTGTCCAAAGAAACGTCAGCATCGCAATCACAATTCTTTTTACAAACTTTCATCAGACAGGTAGGTACCATAAAATTGACAAAATGCGATTTTGCATTTCAAAAATAATCTTTACTGCACCATTAAAACGCCCATTGAACTGGAAACGGAACGTACAAAAAAATTAACAGACTGCTACATTTAAGCTCAGTGAATTAAATATTCAGGTATTAAACTGTGTGACTATTTTTATGAGGAATTTTTGTATCTTACGGGTTAACAAACCAGTGAGTTCGTGGTTTAACCTTCCCTTGCCGGTGCTGTCAACTGAGTGAACATTGTCCCTAATAAATAAAATATCTCGCTAAATATATTAAACACAGATTTCAAAATTTAGGTATTCTTCCGCAATACCTTTATGTATTGCATTTAGTAATTACAATAAATATATATTTACCGAGTGTATAGCACCGGAAGACGAGGAATTTTTGAACAGCGTAAGGGAAGGGTTAATACGCGTTTGTAACGTTGCTAAACCGGCGGCAAAAAAAATTTCTAAAGATACAGAGTAGGCCCCCAGATCTGATAAGCTAGATTTTTCCCGACCTTATTCCTATTCGTCATCATCGTAAACCTCCAATACCTACAGCATCACAAAATACATCAATCGTGAATGCCATAGCTCCACCGGCTGCGGATAGCTTTCAACAGTTGGAACTTCTGAGAGGTATTCAAATATTAAAAAAAGAAACATGGAGCGTAGAGAAAGGTCTGTTTATTTGAGCAGCGTTTCTCTTTAAGAAATCCAACAATGCAATGTTATTGAACAAAGACATTATATCTACAATTTTTATACAAAAAATTAAAAAGCTCCGGTTCGATCGTAAAATATCCCTTACCTGAAAGTCTTGCTTTAAAATAATTCCAGTTCCGTGAAAAATTATAAATGACGTCAGCAAGTAGCCAGAATTGACATTGTCACTCAGTTTCACCAATTTTTTTATTTTATCCCTTAGTATTTTCCATCAGATACTGGATAAGCTCTATGCGATGTTGAAGCTTTTAGGCGAAAATTTTTCACTGGAATCTTTGGAGGAATTTGAATTTACGGATTTTTTTCAAGCGTGTTAAGGCTTTTACATATATATATATAACAATATTTAAGAAATTATACTCGTAAATAGTGCAGGAAATGTCTGTTTAAAACACATTTATAAAAAAATATTGTTGAATTTGATCCACACAGTATGTAGGTACAAAATATAAATATAAAATTTCCAAAATATTTTTTTTGTTTCAGCCGACAAAATAGTGTTAATGTGAAAAATACAGTAATACTGTCAATTTAAATAGCTTTATCAAAATATTTCCCCACTAAACTTGATGAAAAAAACTTCAATAAGGTACGCTTATATAAAGAAATTGATGTACTAAATATATCAACAACATCGGAGTATTTGTTTCCTAGCTGTTGAATCCGTCGCATAGGAGTGTGATATTGGAACGTTGATATAGAAATGCTACAATAATATGGTAGTACTGTCTTGTAATCGACCTGCTTGGAGTATGAAAATAAATTACATAAAATAAATCAGGTGTATTAAACATTGAATTAATGATTTTATACAAACAGGTTAAATCGGAAATGATTCTACGATCAGATAATTTTATTAAATTTAATGAACAAAGTACGTTATCGTTATTTAAGTTTTCTCTAAGAATGCCTATTTTAACATTTACATATCTTAAAAATTTATTTTGGATTCTTTCAATCGCATGTGAATGAACCTCATAATTTGGGGATCAAACCATGGAATTGTATTCTACGTGACTCCTTATTAGTGACATATAGGTATAATGTTTTTACAGTATTGACAATATTGAAATCACTAGATACCCTTAAAATAAATCCCAACATTTTCAAAGTTTTGTTGGTTATTATTTCAATATGCTTGATAAAGTTAAGTTATGAAATCAGATTTAGTTTCTTTATCACACTTCCTCATTACTTAGTAGTTTTTTTTGTTAAAATCTTCAAAACGGTAGGTTAGATTTCTTATTCAACTCGTTCAAAGTAAAAGCCACGGCCACGACTAAGTAACGCAGCATAGTAATCTATACACTTCATGCGGGTTTGATTTTTGCGCATCGCAAAAACCTACGTAATATTCAACATATGCACCAATTGATAACAACTTTGAAGAATGATTTTGAATACGATACGGACGTAGAAAAGTACACGTATTTTGAGATTGTTATAAAGCGATTTTATAAAAAAATATATTATTTGATAAAAACAAAAATTTAGTAGGTAATTGGAAAATTCACGTATTTTTGTTGTCATCGACAGCGAGTATATCTGCTGAGTTTCAGCTTGATCGGATGTCGGGGAAGTCGGTTAATTTCCACTTCCGAGATTTGCATTAATTAATTAGTGAAAACAAAAGTGAAATTAAAATAGAAGAATGGAAAATTTATAAAAATACATTATCAAATAATATATACTCATATATTTTTAAAATAGTGTTGAGACCAAGATAAAGATTACTTCTTGTTATCATTTATTTATTTCGGCTTTCTACTTCCACTTGAAATAAATTTAACTGTCAAAACGATTACGGGCGAAGAAGATTGATAAAACCAGAAAATGCAATAATAGGAGTAAAGATTGTAAAATTCTTAAATCCTTAACCTGCATCTAATTTCCGGGTGACGCTTTTAAGTTGAGTGCAGAGGTCTTTATTAAGATTCCCTGGGGCATTCCGCAAAGTAGTGTAAATTCAGCTCGCTTTTAAACTAAGCTCGAGCACAGATCATCAAGTTTAGTTTCTTCTTCGAGAAGAGTTGTCGCAGTGTGGTGGCAACTCCAAAGCCGCGGTCGGGAGACCAAATGGGGATGAAAAACTAGGGGACGGTGGCGGTATTATTTAATGCGGATAACGTATTCGGGTCTTAATGTGTTCTTGGGTTTTCAGCGGAATTCAGAAATGTTCTTTGTCTCTGCTGCGTCTTTGTCATTACATTTTCCAGCTTTTTCAAAGCTTTCACGAAAGCCTTTATAAGATTTCCTCTGATTATCTTATTATGGAGCAAGTTATAAAATTTCTTCAAATCTTAAAGTTTTTTTTAAATAATCTTTTTTTATTAAAGGAGACTCTTAAATAATTTAATAAACCTTTCAACGAGGATATAATCTATTTTTTGCTTATTTGGAAACCTTTTTAGCTAGATTTTAAGCTAGCTTCTTGGCTAGCTTAAAACCCTAAGAGGGTCTAAAAGCCGACGGCAAAAATTTTTGCGTGAATCGACGTAAACCAATTGTGGTTGTTTTAATCCCAGTGTCACCCTGGTAGATGACCGTCATTGTGAATCGGAACATTGTTGCTTGAAATGATAACGTTTGTTACCTGACCAGGTATTGGTTAAGAGCCAGCTCCAAACTTTCAGCCCCAAAAAACCCAACATTCGAGAAAGCAAAAATCACGTTTTCTGTCAGTTGATATGGAATTAAAAATAAATAATAATAACATTGTCAAATGTAACACATGCCATCAAAAAACCATTAATTTTGGGGATGGATAATTTGCCAGAAACACACATCCGAATGCTGTCAATTCGTTTCGTACTTTAAATCTTATTATAATATAGGGATATAATACTAAGCTTAATTGAAAACGATTGGCGTTACTTGTCGAATCCAATAGGGAAAGAATTAATTATAAAACGGGTTCGCGACTTTTTGATAGATTGTCCAAAAACTAATTTGTAGAATTTAACTTGTTACTTGGCACTTTAAATCATCACTTGGCCTATTTATTTTATAAAATAAATTGAGTTCCTAAAAAAAAGGAAGATTAAAAAATTTCTGTGCTTTCATCAAATTCCTTTCTTGTCTCGCTTAGGTATCTATCTAGCAAAGCGACTTACAGTAATTTAGTAAATAAGTAAACTTATTATTGAGCGTAATGAAAAAATGTTAAGAAGCTTTTATCAGATAATTTTTTCATTTCCTTTGGATCGAGTAACAAATCTTCTTGTACGTGGTCGATTTTCATTTAGTTTATTTACTGTTTATCCTTCGCAAATAAAGTCGTAATAATATATTATTGTTTTTTCACGAAAAACGGTTTGCCGAAGTCTAGTACAGATGAAAATGGCTGACAATTGTTGGACAAAGCATTTATTTTTACTATTCTTCCATCTTCTTCTACAAGATAATGTTGGACCGTGCCTTCAGTAGGCACAGAGCTAGTATTTTATAAAGTAATCCAAGAGAGGTTGTAAGGTATGCTTTGTTTCTCAAACTGAATATTATGACATCTTAAATCACTGCATTGCTTCAATTTTAAAATTAACTGTCTAAAATTCACTCTGAAATTTAAACACAATTTATATACTTTTTTTAGAGAACATTAACAATTTTAATACTAATATAATGTACAGAACACGACGACAAAATTATATGATTAATATTTTTAACGTAAGATTGGCTACTATTACATACAACGATATAAAAGTCTGTGAAATACTCACACATCAACATAAATATTACAAAATAGAGAGCCACCCTAGTTGTTTTTATGCTTACTCTGTTTTTTATTGGAAATAATGATTTATTATTCTAATGTGGTCCAAATGTTGTTGTAATTCATCCATTTGGCCACTCATATAACATATTTTTTTCATTATCCTAGTAATATATTGTGTTAACATAAATATGAAGTGATTGCGCTTATATCGCTTCACTCACATATGTTAATTGTTAACCTCGATACAGGCTTAGTCCTAGTAAGGTTGATCATTATGTGAAAAAGAATGTTTTTTATTCCGTGAGAAGCCATAAATAAATAAAAAACTTTAATACAATAAGAACAAAGATAAATATCTCATTTTCAAATATGATTATTCCATCAAATCAAAAATGGTATTACAAATGTTTAAAATCAAAAATTGGTTGTTATGTTTGATATTTGTTTGTTGATCTTGTAATATACAGAAATACATTATGATAAATTAAATAAATTCTACAAATTGTTCCTTTTATGTTTTATTTGCAAAGAAAATGTTTGTCACTACTACTGCGAGGGATCATTACTTGCGAAAGAAAAATAATCGTTTGATTTTTTGTTTAATAAAACAATCTGTTTCAGAAACTGCTGTCCTAAAGAATAAAATATCACAGAACCATAAACTGCGTTTGATATCCCACTAGAGAGGAAACTGACAATACGGATATGAGAGTGGAAGAATAGGGGAGGGATGGGGGTGAAAGTAGGTCGGATGCAATGAAAATGCGATCACTGAGAAGAATGTGCAAATGGCGAAAATGTAACCGAGTGAGAAATGAAACCGCAAAGAGGGAATGCATACTCAAACGTAATGGATGATATGGAGAAGAAACGTGAAGATCTTTTGGTTCCCCGTTAACAATAGTAAGATTGACTGTATGTTAAATTCTCACAGTGGCCGCCAAACCGTATTCATTACGTATCACCGGTTCGAATGCAATATATATGAAGTGCTTTCTGAAAATATATGTTTAAGTTGTATTCATTCTTTAAATTCTCTGATATGTATACTGATGTATATTGGCAGGACAACACACTCTACAAACATACTCTAATTATTGTCATATAACAGATTTTAGGCGCGAAGATCCTACAGTTGCTAGCCTGAGTAGCGGGAACTATCAGGTTGGTTGCTGGGCCAAACGGAGTTGAAAACGCACAAAAGATCCGCTAGAGTTCCCCCCACCCCCGGCGACCAAGCGCCTCGTTCTTTCTTACGCCATGACCTCTGACCTAGCTGGACGTGTGCGCGTTCCGGCCCCGCGTTCCCAATTTTGC